>NW_024061121.1:0-162500 GCF_016432855.1 Salvelinus namaycush | reverse complement strand
TCTAATGACAACTCAGGCTGTTAGTAATACCAATTAAACTCTGTACCAGGACTTTGAATCGGTCTATCAAGCGGTAGCTACACTACTGGCAACCACACTACTAAGTATTCATGATTGTGTTCCTATCTGGCCAGCTTTGTGGCATGAAACATAAGTCCTTTCACGCTTTTGTAGTTGTTTTGGAAGATGTTATTGTGGAATTTTTCCAGTCTGTTTCAGTCGATTAGTGTTTCGTGTCGGTCTCTCTGGGGAGTGCGTTTACTTCTTTGTGTGTCTTGCCTCCTAGTGTGTGTGGAGGAGGGGTTACAAAAAAGTAAAAGCTGCTCTTCACCCCCCTATAAAGTCTCTGTCTGTGTTCTCTCCTAGCTGATACATGTGTGACTGGAGGAGGGAGCTCCCACACAGGGAAGATGAAGAAGCAGCTGTTTATCCCCTACAGAGACTCTCTTCTGATCTGGCTCCTGAAAAATTGCCTGGGGGGAAACTCCAAGACAATCATGATAGCAAGTATGGTTGATCTTCGTCAGTGGCGTTCAGTCGGGGTTGCTAACAAAAAAGGACTAGTAGTGTAACCTATTTTGGTGGTTAAATGTTCATAGTATTAATATAACATTTTGAGTCATTTATCAGACACTTATCCAGAGTGATTTACAGTTAGTGCATTATTGATTATTCACTTTGGTATTGCTATTTAGCTCAACTGTTGATTTGATTGATCTCTCTTTTAGTAAGAGATCCACCTCACTCCTGTTTGTGTCCATCTTTCTGTCCAGCCCTTTCTCCCGCTGACGTGGACTACGGTGAGACACTGAGCACGTTGCGCTACGCTAACCGAGCTAAGAACATCGTCACCAAGCCCACAGTCAACGAGGACAGCGGTGTTAGAGTCATCAGAGAACTGCAGGAGGAGATGGGTAGACTGAGAGGACTGATGGAGGATACCAACCAGGTAGGTGTTCTAGTGTCCGAAAGGTCGCTAGTTAGAAAGCCAGAGCTGACAAAGTGGAAAAATCTCTTTGCACATAATTGCTCCAGGGTTGCCGTTGATAATGGCGTGCGGGGGAGCAGCCTCACGAGGGGGTCTCGGGGTGTTGGGATAAGCATAAAAAACAAAAACACATTTCAAACACATTGGCCTTCTTTTTTTTTTTTTTTTTTTTTAACACCTACAAGTGTGTAATATGACCGCTCTCTCGCCAGGCTCCCCTTTCTCCTCAGGTTCTCTCCAACACTCTGAAGGTGGAGGAGAAACTCCACAAGAATGAGGCCCTAGTGAGTGCACTCTTTAGGACTCTTGTAGGTTCATGGCTTGACCTGTGTAGGTTGCCCAGAGTGTGACTCCACACACTAAAGATGCATGTAGTACTATTGTAAGTGGCTTTGGGTAAAAGTGTCTGCTTAGTGGAATATACAGATATCTGCCACAATAAAGGAAACGCCAACATAAAGTGTCTTCAATGGGGTGTTGGGTCACCACCAGCCAGAACAGCTGCAATGCACCTTGGCATAGATTCTAGAAGTGTCTGGAACTCTATTGGAGGGATGTGACACTGGTCTTCCATGAGAACTGCTTTGCTTTGTCTTGGCCAGGTCGCAGTTGTAAATGAGAACTTGTTCTCAACTAGCCTACCTGGTTAAATAAAGGTGAAATAAATCAATTTAAAAAAAGAAGTTCCATCATTTGGTGTTTTGTGGACAGTGGTGTAAAACACTGTCTCAGGCACCGCTCCAGAATCTCCCGGTTGAGATCTGGTGTCTGAGGCGACCATGGTGTTGGGTTGTAATTTCTCCAACAGGTGTTAGATCTGACCCCCACCCCCCTCTGTCCTCTCCAACAGGTGTTAGATCTGACCCCCCCCCCCCTCCGCTCCAACAGGTGTTAGATCTGACCCCCCCCCCCCCTCCGCTCCAACAGGTGTTAGAGCTGACCCCCCCCCCCCCCCCCCCTCCGCTCCAACAGGTGTTAGAGCTGACCCCCCCCCGTCTTCTCCAACAGCTGTTAGAGCTGACCACCCCTCTCTTCTCTGTCCTCTCCAACAGGTGTTAGATATGACCCCCCTGTCTGTCCTATCCAACAGGTGTTGGACCTGACACCCCTCTATCCTCTCCAACAGGTGTTGGACCTGACACCCCTCTATCCTCTCCAACAGGTGTTAGATATGACACCCCTCTAACCTCTCCAACAGGTGTTGGACCTGACCACCCCCTCTATCCTCTCCCACAGGTGTTAGATATGACACCCCTCTGTCCTCTCCAACAGGTGTTAGAACTGACACCCCTCTAACCTCTCCAACAGGTGTTAGATATGACACCCCTCTAACCTCTCCAACAGGTGTTGGACCTGACCACCCCCTCTATCCTCTCCCACAGGTGTTAGATATGACACCCCTCTGTCCTCTCCAACAGGTGTTAGATCTGACACCCCTCTGTCCTCTCCAACAGGTGTTAGACCTGACCACCCCCTCTGTCCTCTCCAACAGGTGTTAGACCTGACCACCCCCTCTGTCCTCTCCAACAGGTGTTAGACCTGACCACCCCCTCTATCCTCTCCAACAGGTGTTAGATATGACACCCCTCTATCCTCTCCAACAGGTGTTAGACCTGACCACCCCCTCTGTCCTCTCCAACAGGTGTTAGACCTGACCACCCCCTCTATCCTCTCCAAAAGGTGTTAGACCTGACCACCCCCTCTATCCTCTCCAACAGGTGTTAGATATGACACCCCTCTATCCTCTCCAACAGGTGTTAGACCTGACCACCCCCTCTATCCTCTCCAACAGGTGTTAGACCTGACCACCCCCTCTATCCTCTCCAACAGGTGTTAGACCTGACCACCCCCTCTATCCTCTCCAACAGGTGTTAGACCTGACCACCCCCTCTATCCTCTCTAACAGGTGTTAGACCTGACCACCCCCTCTATCCTCTCCAACAGGTGTTAGACCTGACCACCCCCTCTGTCCTCTCCAACAGGTGTTAGATCTGACACCCCTCTATCCTCTCCAACAGGTGTTAGACCTGACCACCCCCTCTATCCTCTCCAACAGGTGTTGGATATGACACCCCTCTGTCCTCTCCAACAGGTGTTAGACCTGACCACCCCCTCTATCCTCTCCATCCTCTCCAACAGGTGTTAGATATGACACCCCTCTGTCCTCTCCAACAGGTGTTAGATATGACACCCCTCTGTCCTCTCCAACAGGTGTTAGACCTGACCACCCCTCTGTCCTCTCCAACAGGTGTTAGACCTGACCACCCCCTCTATCCTCTCCAACAGGTGTTAGACCTGACCACCCCTCTGTCCTCTCCAACAGGTGTTAGACCTGACCACCCCCTCTATCCTCTCCAACAGGTGTTAGACCTGACCACCCCCTCTATCCTCTCCAACAGGTGTTAGACCTGACCACCCCCTCTATCCTCTCCAACAGGTGTTAGACCTGACCACCCCCTCTGTCCTCTCCAACAGGTGTTAGATCTGACCACCCCCTCTATCCTCTCCAACAGGTGTTAGACCTGACCACCCCCTCTATCCTCTCCAACAGGTGTTAGACCTGACCACCCCCCCCGTCTTCTCCAACAGCTGTTAGAGCTGACCACCCCTCTCTTCTCTGTCCTCTCCAACAGGTGTTAGATATGACCCCCCTGTCTGTCCTATCCAACAGGTGTTGGACCTGACACCCCTCTATCCTCTCCAACAGGTGTTGGACCTGACACCCCTCTATCCTCTCCAACAGGTGTTAGATATGACACCCCTCTAACCTCTCCAACAGGTGTTAGAACTGACACCCCTCTAACCTCTCCAACAGGTGTTAGATATGACACCCCTCTAACCTCTCCAACAGGTGTTGGACCTGACCACCCCCTCTATCCTCTCCCACAGGTGTTAGATATGACACCCCTCTGTCCTCTCCAACAGGTGTTAGATCTGACACCCCTCTGTCCTCTCCAACAGGTGTTAGACCTGACCACCCCCTCTGTCCTCTCCAACAGGTGTTAGACCTGACCACCCCCTCTATCCTCTCCAACAGGTGTTAGATATGACACCCCTCTATCCTCTCCAACAGGTGTTAGACCTGACCACCCCCTCTGTCCTCTCCAACAGGTGTTAGACCTGACCACCCCCTCTATCCTCTCCAAAAGGTGTTAGACCTGACCACCCCCTCTATCCTCTCCAACAGGTGTTAGATATGACACCCCTCTATCCTCTCCAACAGGTGTTAGACCTGACCACCCCCTCTATCCTCTCCAACAGGTGTTAGACCTGACCACCCCCTCTATCCTCTCCAACAGGTGTTAGACCTGACCACCCCCTCTATCCTCTCCAACAGGTGTTAGACCTGACCACCCCCTCTATCCTCTCTAACAGGTGTTAGACCTGACCACCCCCTCTATCCTCTCCAACAGGTGTTAGACCTGACCACCCCCTCTGTCCTCTCCAACAGGTGTTAGATCTGACACCCCTCTATCCTCTCCAACAGGTGTTAGACCTGACCACCCCCTCTATCCTCTCCAACAGGTGTTGGATATGACACCCCTCTGTCCTCTCCAACAGGTGTTAGACCTGACCACCCCCTCTATCCTCTCCATCCTCTCCAACAGGTGTTAGATATGACACCCCTCTGTCCTCTCCAACAGGTGTTAGATATGACACCCCTCTGTCCTCTCCAACAGGTGTTAGACCTGACCACCCCTCTGTCCTCTCCAACAGGTGTTAGACCTGACCACCCCCTCTATCCTCTCCAACAGGTGTTAGACCTGACCACCCCTCTGTCCTCTCCAACAGGTGTTAGACCTGACCACCCCCTCTATCCTCTCCAACAGGTGTTAGACCTGACCACCCCCTCTATCCTCTCCAACAGGTGTTAGATCTGACACCCCTCTATCCTCTCCAACAGGTGTTAGACCTGACCACCCCCTCTGTCCTCTCCAACAGGTGTTAGATCTGACACCCCTCTGTCCTCTCCAACAGGTGTTAGACCTGACCACCCCCTCTATCCTCTCCAACAGGTGTTAGATCTGACACCCCTCTATCCTCTCCAACAGGTGTTAGACCTGACCACCCCCTCTGTCCTCTCCAACAGGTGTTAGACCTGACCACCCCCTCTATCCTCTCCAACAGGTGTTAGACCTGACCACCCCCTCTGTCCTCTCCAACAGGTGTTAGATCTGACCACCCCCTCTATCCTCTCCAACAGGTGTTAGACCTGACCACCCCCTCTATCCTCTCCAACAGGTGTTAGACCTGACCACCCCCTCTATCCTCTCCAACAGGTGTTAGATCTGACCACCCCCTCTATCCTCTCCAACAGGTGTTAGATCTGACACCCCTCTATTCTCTGACCAAGGAGTGGACCAACAAGTTTGGGGAGACCCAGAACATCCTCAAGGTATTATCTCAGTCATATTTCTCTCTTACTAGTATGGATGTAAAACCTACGTACAACACTGGCTTTCACTCACTCATCCACATCGCTAATCAGTAACAGAGGCTCTCCGCTAGACAGTTGATTTCTAGGTTTGAGTCCTGGGGAACTGGAATGTCAGCATCGGGGGGGGGGGTTGAGTCCTGGGTAACTGGAATGTCAGCATCGGGGGGGGGGGGGGGTTGAGTCCTGGGTAACTGGAATGTCAGCATCGGGGGGGGGGGGGGGGTTGAGTCCTGGGTAACTGGAATGTCAGCATCGGGGGGGGGGGGGGGGGGTTGAGTCCTGGGTAACTGGAATGTCAGCATCGGGGGGGGGGGGGGGGGTTGAGTCCTGGGTAACTGGAATGTCAGCATCGGGGGGGGTGGTGTTTGAGTCCTGGGTAACTGGAATGTCAGCATCGGGGGGGGGTGGTGTTTGAGTCCTGGGTAACTGGAATGTCAGCATCGGGGGGGGGGGTGGTGTTTGAGTCCTGGGTAACTGGAATGTCAGCATCGGGGGGGGGGGGGTGGTGTTTGAGTCCTGGGTAACTGGAATGTCAGCATCGGGGGGGGGGGTTGAGTCCTGGGTAACTGGAATGTCAGCATCGGGGGGGGGGGGGTTGAGTCCTGGGTAACTGGAATGTCAGCATCGGGGGGGGGGGGGGGGGTTGAGTCCTGGGTAACTGGAATGTCAGCATCGGGGGGGGGGGGGGGGGGGTTGAGTCCTGGGTAACTGGAATGTCAGCATCGGGGGGGGTGGTGTTTGAGTCCTGGGTAACTGGAATGTCAGCATCGGGGGGGGGTGGTGTTTGAGTCCTGGGTAACTGGAATGTCAGCATCGGGGGGGGGTGGTGTTTGAGTCCTGGGTAACTGGAATGTCAGCATCGGGGGGGGGGGGTTGAGTCCTGGGTAACTGGAATGTCAGCATCGGGGGGGGGGGGGGGTGTGAGTCCTGGGTAACTGGAATGTCAGCATCGGGGGGGGGGGGGGGGTTGAGTCCTGGGTAACTGGAATGTCAGCATCGGGGGGGGGGGTTGTGTGAGTCCTGGGTAACTGGAATGTCAGCATCGGGGGGGGTGTTGAGTCCTGGGTAACTGGAATGTCAGCATCGGGGGGGGGTGGTGTTTGAGTCCTGGGTAACTGGAATGTCAGCATCGGGGGGGGGGGTTGAGTCCTGGGTAACTGGAATGTCAGCATCGGGGGGGGGGGGTTGAGTCCTGGGTAACTGGAATGTCAGCATCGGGGGGGGGGGGGGTGTGTGAGTCCTGGGTAACTGGAATGTCAGCATCGGGGGGGGGGGGGGGGGGTGTTGAGTCCTGGGTAACTGGAATGTCAGCATGGGGGGGGGGGTTGAGTCCTGGGTAACTGGAATGTCAGCATGGGGGGGGGGGGGGGGTTGAGTCCTGGGTAACTGGAATGTCAGTAACTTTGTGAAGAGTAAGAAGTCATATAAACCCTGCCTGAACTTTCTCCTCATCTTTCTCACACACACACACACACACACACACACACACACACACACACACCTCTCCCAGTAGATCGACCCAACAGATGGCTGTTTCAGTGTCAAGTCTGAGCTTTGGGCTCCATCTGTCCCTCTGTCCGGTTCAACAGATCCGTCAGAAAGCCTCAGGAGGTTGACATGTATTAGTAGTGTTTATCCTCCCAGATAAACCCTATTCCCTTTATAGTGCACTACTTTATTCCCTTTTATAGTGCACTACCAGGGCCCAAAGGGGATAGTCTTTACTGCTTCTCACACCATTCTGTTGCTGCTAGCGTCAACTCTTGTTTATGTGGCAGCCGAAATAAGATGACAAAAAATATCCAGGAACCAATTTGCTGTTGGTACTATCGACTCAGTAGCTCTGTAACAAGTGTCCCTTTATTCCCTTTATAGGGCACTACTTTTGACCAGGGCCCATAGGGATAGGGTGTCATTTATAGGGCTCTACTTTTGACCAGAGCCCATAGGGGATAGGGTGTCATTTATAGGGCACTACTTTTGACCAGAGCCCATAAGGGATAGGGTGTCATTTATAGGGCACTACTTTTGACCAGAGCCCATAGGGATAGGGTGTCATTTATAGGGCACTACTTTTGACCAGAGCCCATAGGGATAGGGTGTCATTTATAGGGCACTACTTTTGACCAGAGCCCATAGGGGATAGGGTGTCATTTATAGGGCACTACTTTTGACCAGAGCCCATAGGGGATAGGGTGTCATTTATAGGGCACTACTTTTGACCAGAGCCCATAAGGGATAGGGTGTCATTTATAGGGCACTACTTTTGACCAGAGCCCATAAGGGATAGGGTGTCATTTATAGGGCACTACTTTTGACCAGAGCCCATAGGGGATAGGGTGT
Organism: Salvelinus namaycush; assembly: GCF_016432855.1. Classification (NCBI taxonomy): domain Eukaryota; kingdom Metazoa; phylum Chordata; class Actinopteri; order Salmoniformes; family Salmonidae; genus Salvelinus; species Salvelinus namaycush. Next base: position 154,731 of record NW_024061121.1, on the reverse strand, counting down.
CATTTATAGGGCACTACTTTTGACCAGAGCTCATAGGGAATAGGGTGTCATTTATAGGGCACTACTTTTGACCAGAGCCCATAGGGAATAGGGTGTCATTTATAGGGCACTACTTTTGACCAGGGACCACAGGTGTCATTTGAGACGTCGTAACAGAGGGTCAGTGTGCTTTGTAGTGCCGTCTGGTGCATATATACTGAACAATTTTTTTTTTTAAATGCAACATGTGAAGTGACGGTTTCATGTTCCCATGTTTCATGAGCTGAAATGTAAAAATCCCAGAAATTTTCCATACGCACAAAAAAAACAACGTATTTCTCTCAAATTTTATGCACAAGTAGTTTACTTCCGTTAGTGAACATTTATCCTTTGTCAATATAATCCATCCACCTGACAGGTGTGGCATATCAAGAAGCTGATTAAACAGAATGATCATTACACAGGTGCGCCTTGTGCTGGGGACAATATTTTAAAAAACACTCTAAAATGTGCAGTTTTGTAATGCAACACAATGCCACAGATGTGTCAAGTTTTGAGGGAGCTTGTAATTGACATGCTGACTGCAGAACTGGCCACCAGAGCGGTTGCCAGAATTGAATGTTCATTTCTCCACCATAAACCAACATTTTAGAGAATTTGGCCTTATGTCCAATCAGCCTCACAACCATAGCCCATGTGTAACCACGCCAACCCAGAACCTCCATATCTGGCTTCTAAGCCCTTTTGTTAGGGGGAAAAACTCATTTTGATTGGCTGGGCCTGGCTCCCCAGTGGGTCGGCCTGGCTCCCAAGTGGGTGGGCCCCTGCCCAGTCATGTGAAATCTGTAGATTAGGGCCTAATTTATTTAAAATCAAATTTTATTGGTCACACATACACATGGTTAGCAGATGTTAATGCGAGTGTAGCGAAATGCTTGTGCTTCTAGTTCCGACAGTGCAGTAATATCTAACAAGTAATCTAACAATTCCCCAACCACTACCTAATACACACACATCTAATAAGAATAAGGATATGTACATATAAATATATGGATGAGCGATGACTGAGCGGAAAGTATCCAATTGACTAACTCAGCAAAATCTTTGAAATTGTTGCTTGTTGTGTTTTATATTTTTGTTCAGTATAAATTAGTTGGTTGAGACTCAGTTTAATGGAGGATAATCACTTGACAGACTTTGGTGGAATAGTTTCTAGTTTTTCAGTGAACATTTTTGGTTTTCAGCATCTTTGTTCTTATGTTCTGCTGTGGACTGATTTTGTGGTGATTTTTATGAATTGAATAATGTTGCTTGGAAAGAAGAACCTAGTTTGGAAATTAAAGTTGGGGTTTATTATTTTGCCAAGGTAAACTTTGTTTTGAGGAGTTTTCAGGACTGTGTTATGACAATAGCTGCCGGGGCGGCAGGTAGCCTAGTAGTTAGAGCGTTGGGCCAAACGGTTGCTGGATCGAATCCCTGAGCTGACAAGGTAAAAATCTGCCGATCTGTCTCTGAACAAGGCAGTTAACCAACTGTTCTCCGGTAGGCCGTCATTGTAAATAAGAATTTGTACTTAACTGACTTGCCTAGTTAAATAAAGGTTACCAATTTTTATTTTATTTATTAAGACACAAGTGCTTGTCTATGTCCCCTTTTGCAATCTACCTATCAGCCCTGCGATTGGGTCTGTTAACTTACTCACGACGAGGACCCAGCAGGTTGTTTAGATGTGGTGAGTGTTAAGTTAGAGGTTGGTGTCATGGTTGCATTGTAACTTCCTACAGTATTGGAAGACACACACGCTGCAATACTTTAACATGGTTATATAGCAGTCTAATGTGGAGTTAGATGCAGGTTTTCCTACATTCTAGTTACCAAAACAGTAACCAACATTCTGATATTAGTGTGATTGGATGGAAATGAACCATGCGGAAATTACATTTGGCATTTTCAGCAAACATTGGCATGTAGTTTGTCTTCCCTACCTCTTCCCTCTTTGCGTGACATCTAACAGGTGCTTGTAGTTCCCATATCCTACCAGCGGGTGTCAGTGTTGCTCTGCTGAACCTCGGGCTCAGCCTCAGCGGCTGTAGAATAGGAGGGAGGGATAGGGGTAATAAAGGACGAGTCAACCTGGCATTGCTATTTAATTTTCCAGCTATTTAGATTAGAATGGCATCCTACTGGCATTAGAGCTGCTTAAATGGTCCTGAAGTCAACATCTGACACTGCGGGAGAGATGGAGAGAGAGCAGGGGAAACATCAGACATGCCTAATCACTTACTCTATCTCTCTCTCTCTCCATCCCATATGGCTCCTCAGTGTGTAGAAGAGAGTGTGAGAGCGAATTTCCTCCTTCACACTTTAGTCTGCCAGCCCAGAGTTTAGAGTGAAGAACAGCAGGAGGAAGACGAGATGAGTGACGCAACGTTTTTAGCTGGTTGGCATTGGCAACTGTCAAACAGGGTTAGTTTGTAATCTTAATGTTACCGCAATGCTGTGCAGTGGTTACTTGACTCACTTTGAAAAGTTTCATTTACGTTTACCAAATCTTTGCAAACGTTTTCACCTGAACTGGACCCGCCCACCTGCTAGAGCCCTATTCTGGAATATTGTAGGTAATTACCAGTCACTGCTGATATCTAATTAAGAGGTCTTGATTAGCTACATATGGCTCTGTGTTCGTTATGCTACCGTCAGTCCGTCCCTCGTGTTCATTAAGACAGCCATGTAGTACATCTCAGATGTTCAAGTAGGGATGAGGGGGAAAACCTATACAGTTGAATATCGCAATATTTTCTGCACTAATTGGCTGTACCTCCACCAAAACTCCAGTATTTTTCCTTCATAGCTCATTCTGCCATCTTTTTTTAAAATAGGGAGAGAATTTAGTTTTTCCGGCAGTTTTATTTCCGTAGAAACTCGTTATCTCATGGCTCCTCCTTGTGCAGCAGACATATGGTGAGCAATATGTTTGGGACATCGAATCGCAATAAAATCACACCATCGAATAGCAATGCATATAGAATCGTGAGAATCTCAATATATTGTATCGACACTTTTTAAAAATATCATGATAATATCTTATTGTGAGGTCCTATGTTGAATGGTGATTCTGAAATGGTAACTGGGGCCTTGGTCAAAAGTAGTGCACTATTAAGGGAGTCAGATGAATACATGGTCTACAGACGAGCTGTAGGGACAGACCTGAGGGGACAACACAACGAAGCCTGGCCATCTTTCTGGTTCAGTTAGGAATCGGGATGCCCTGTGACACTCGGGCTGAAAGGCCACTGTCCTGGCAAGCGGCTGGCACACTGATGGCGTAACTCTCTTAACTGTTTGATGAATGGCTTTATGCATTTTACATTTTTTGTCTTCTGCTACATTTGCATTCTGTACAAGATGACGAATGGTAGAGCCAGGCATGGAGCTAGGGATACGTTGATGAATGCAGGGGACATATTAAAGGCTAGTGTGTGTGAGAGAGAGAGAACTAGACTGCGTCTGTGTCTATTTAGAATGGAGAAAGGCACATCCATTCAGCTTTATCAACAATGCTGTTCACCTTTCTCCATCTCTGGAATCATTTAGTGTGATTGGATGGAAAAGAACCAGCAGCTAGCCAGTCAGATTGGAGAGAGGAAGATTCTTTGACAAACCACAACTGATACTCTTAGCTGTGACCTTTGACATGTGATCCTGTGGCATTCTGGGAAGGTGAAGGGAAGGTCAAAATCAAAAGTAAGTCAGTATCTGATGTGGCCACCAGCTGCATTAAGTACTGCAGTGCATCTCCTCCTCATGGACTGCACCAGATTTGCCAGTTCTTGTTGTGAGATGTTACCCCACTCTTCCACCAAGGCACCTGCCAGTTCCCGGACATTTCTGGGGGGAATGGCCCTAGCCCTCACCCTCCGATCCGACAGGTCCCAGACATGTCAGGATGAGCCTGCAGGAAGGGTACCACATGAGGGAGGAGGATGTCTTCCCTGTAACGCACAGTGTTGAGATTGCCTGCAATGACGACAGGCTCAGCCCGATGATGCTGTGACACACCGCCCCAGACCATGACGGACCCTCCACCTCCAAATCGATCCGACTCCAGAGTACAGGCCTCGGTGTAACGCTCATTCCTTCGACGATAAACGCTGTCTTAGTACGCACATTGCAATGTATTGCCCTGGCCACATCTGCAGTCCTCATGCCTCCTTGCAGCGTGCCTATGGCACGTTCACGCAGATGAGCAGGGAGCCTGGGCATCTTTTATTTTGGTGTTTTTCAGAGTCAGTAGAAAGGCCTCTTTAGTGTTCTAAGTTTTCATAACTGTGACCTTAATTGCCTACCGTCTGTAAGCTGTTAGTGTCTTAACGACCATTCCACAGGTGCGTGTTCATTAATTGTTTATGGTTTGTTTATTTTTATTTTTTTACTAATTGATACTTTGAGTCAGTATCGATATCATACAAAATAATATTGTGCTATGTAACTGTGTGGACTTTTCCCTCCATAACGGTACTGGATGGACAATACATTTATATTACATTTATAGGCAAAGTTAAGCACATTTCCAGCAGTTGCAGTCCTCATGAATCCTGATGTCGTCTCACTGGTCAGGCCTCTGTCGCTGTCTTGTTCATGCTAGTTGTTCCCTATTCTTGGTGTGTGTGAAGCTAGGGCTTTCTTCTGTTGATCAAAGCTGCTTCTCTTCTCCCTGAAAGGAACACTAAATAGCCGCGGTAAGGGTCCCCCGTCTCGTCGTCCTTAGAGAAAGTGAGAGCAGTGTAAACAGAACCTTAATATCCAGGAAGGTAGATTTACAAGGCTAATGGCAGCCAAACTCCTCCATGTTAGTGCACAACTAGAGAACATGGCACGACTTGTGACCATAGCCCTATTGGCCCTGGTCAAAAGTAGTGCACTAAAATAAGGAATAGGGTGCCATTTGGGAAGTTACCGAGATTTGGTTCCAGGGCACGTGGGGAAAGGTAATTAATTTGAGATGGGTTGAAGAGCAGCCTCTTAGAGAGGAGGGAGTGAAGAGCGACGGAGAAAGGTAAGAGGGAAAGATACCAGAATGTTCTCTTCTGCAGGGGCCCGGGGATGCTGCCTGCGGTATCATTTCCCTCTCTCTCTCTCACACACACACACACACACACACACACACGAGAGAGAAGATTACAGGATGTACCCACCCATTTGTTTTCATTATGGAAAGAGATTAATGCAAACCTGGGGTGTAATCGTTAGTCCAAAGCATTTTTGCAACGGAAAACATTTTACTCCAAATGGCAAACGAAAATGTGAGTTTCTATCGGGCAAATTCAATCCGTTCCTTCCCGATTCTGTTTGGTTTCTAGTGAATACACCTCTGTAGTGCACTACTCTGGTCAGAAGTCGTGCACTATATAGGGAATAGGGTGCCGTTTAGGACTCTCACGGAAATAAGAGGAATGCACTTTGCCCTCTTTGTTTAAATATAAACTAAGTGTTTTATATTTTGGTTAGACCCAGTGTGGGGGGATGGGCAGTGTGGGGGGACGGGCAGTGTGGGGAAAGGGGACTGTTTCTTTAGTTGGATCAATCCTCGTCTCACTTTCTTTTCTCTCGTGCGCTTTTTGACCAGGGTCCATTGGGTGTAATTTGGGGACCCCCCCCCACAGTGTCTTCAGTCATCTCCACCTATTTCCTTATGAATGACCTTAGTATTCACCCTGTCAGCACGTATACCTTAATACTTCATTTGAGATGACCTTTATATGAGAGATGGAGCTCTGTTTCAAGTTGCTTCACGATGACTCCAGTCACTTTTTTTGTGACTCAATGGAAATCAATAAGCAATCAAGTTGCTAATGTGTTTGAGCCCTCATCTTCAAGTCCACAGTAAATCCCAGTAATGTATTGTTCTTCGAGCTTCATTTTGGATACTCCCCCCCAACACCTTTCCGGTGTTGTATTGTTGCTGGGAGGGTTTTGATTGTTTTCTTCAGTGTGGCTGAGGAGCTGGACAGGTGGCTGAGGAGCTGGACAGGTGGCTGAGGAGCTGGACAGGTGGCTGAGGAGCTGGACAGGTGATTGGCATTCCTACAGTGGAGTTGGAGTTTGATATGCAGAATCAATTAGGACAACTCGGAGTGTCTGAAGGTGAGGGCCATTTTCTAATTGGAGCGTATAGGCTACCCAATACCTTTTTGATGTTCTGGTGAACCTCCACGTATCTGTAAGCATAGAGCTAAAACTGTTTTATCTCTGGGACTGCAACACCCTGGATACCAGTCTGTTTGTGCCATCATGCCACTTCTTGTCATGCAAACAAACAAGGAGTTGACATGATGACAAATCCAGATCTGGGACCAGACTTCTTGGACTGAGGAACAGAATGATTACAAACCAGATCTGGGACCAGACTTCTTGGACTGAGGAACAGAATGATTACAAACCAGATCTGGGACCAGACTTCTTGGACTGAGGAACAGAATGATTACAAACCAGATCTGGGACCAGACTTCTTGGACTGAGGAACTGAGTGATAACAAACAAAATCTGGGACCAGACTTCTTGGACTGAGGAACTGAGTGATACAGTTCTTTTTAAGACAACTTGACTACTTTCTTTGACTTGACTACTTTCTTTGACTTGATTCACTTTCTGTGACTTGATTCACTTTCTGTGACTCGTAATGAAAATCAATAAGCTGTCCAGTGTCTGCTCTCAAACCTTCAAGCATTTGGTTGTAACTCCACATTAATAAATCCCAATAATGCATAGATCTGTGAAAGGTGAAAGAAATGTCAACATCTTTGAAGAGATATCTCCCCCACACAGGTTACCACAGTACTGTTCCACTTGGAGATGGCCTCCTGTCCTCTGTGAGGAGTTTATATTGATGTGTTATAGTCTGGCCTCCTGTCCTCTCTATGTGAGGAGTTTATATTGATGTGTTATAGTCTGGCCTCCTGTCCTCTCTATGTGAGGAGTTTATGTTGATGTGTTATAGTCTGGCCTCCTGTCCTCTCTATGTGAGGAGTTTATATTGATGTGTTACAGTCTGGCCTCCTGTCCTCTCTATGTGAGGAGTTTATATTGATGTGTTAGTCTGGCCTCCTGTCCTCTCTATGTGAGGAGTGTATATTGATGTGTTACAGTCTGGCCTCCTGTCCTCTGTCAGGAGTTTATATTGATGTGTTACAGTCTGGCCTCCTGTAGGTTGAAGTAAAGATCATGTGTCAAATGTAATAATTATATTGGAAATGTTACTCACCAGTGTTATCAGAGCCCTCAGGTGGATGGAGACTCGTCAGAGCCCTTTAGGGGGATGGAGACTCGTCAGAGCCCTTTAGGGGGATGGAGACTCGTCGGAGCCCTTTAGGGGGATGGAGACTCGTCGGAGCCCTTTAGGGGGATGGAGACTCGTCGGAGCCCTTTAGGGGGATGGAGACTCGTCGGAGCCCTTTAGGGGGATGGAGACTCGTCGGAGCCCTTTAGGGGGATGGAGACTCGTCGGAGCCCTTTAGGGGGATGGAGACTCGTCGGAGCCCTTTAGGGGGATGGAGACTCGTCGGAGCCCTTTAGGGGGATGGACAGGTGGTGGGCTGGCTGACCTTGCAGTACAGTTACTTTATTTTATGTAGGGAAACAAACTCTCTGAGTTGAAGTACTAACAAATGCATTCAAGCCATCTGCATTTGGGGGGAAATTTTATGAGCTGCCCAAGCCTGACCAATAGACGTGTGTGTGTGTCCAAGCCTGACCAATAGACATGTGAGTGTGTGTGTGTGTGTGTGTCCAAGCCTGACCAATAGACATGTGAGTGTGTGTGTGTGTCCAAGCCTGACCAATAGACATGTGAGTGTGTGTGTGTCTGTCCAAGCCTGACCAATAGACATGTGAGTGTGTGTGTGTCTGTCCAAGCCTGACCAATAGACATGTGAGTGTGTGTGTGTGTCTGTCCAAGCCTGACCAATAGACATGTGAGTGTGTGTGTCTGTCCTAGCCTGACCAAAATATTTATGTTCAGCACCTGCCTCAATTAAAGGGATAGAGAGCAAAATACACACGCATAGTTGTGTGTGTGTGTCATTTTGCTGCATGCCCTGGACTCTGACAGGTCTGACAAGGAAAGCAAGAGAGTCTCATCTACCCAGTCTGTCTCCTGGAAGTGTGTGATTCTGCCCAGGCCTGTGGTTAATTAAAGAGATCCTTCAGACTTCATTATAGGTGAAGAGGGGAGCCTGACAGATTAATGCACTGTGTCACTTCACTGAGACAGGACAGGGAGATGAGAAGCGTGCACACAGTCAGTCAGTCTACGCTTCTCCCTCGTCATTAGGCAACGCTTTCCCCCTCTCCTGTCTGTCTTCTGTCACTCTACACAGCCATAACTATACAGTTTTTAAACTAGTTCATGCATGGTATTGACTTCTCTCCAACGGGGGCTGTTTTCTGGTCAGCCTCCTGAAGGTACTTGATAATCCATAGAAAACCAGCCAGCCAGCCACACACAAGCCGAGGTGAGTTTGTTATTCAACAGGAGCCACTGACTGAAAGAAAAGGCTGTTGGCCTTCCCTTGGTGGCTGCTCTGCATCCGTCTGGTGACTTCATTTGAAGTCCATAGTCATGTCTCCTACACACAGGTGGCTGTGTGACTCCCCCTCAGTACAGTTTCCTCACGGACTGTTTGGCAGTGAGGACGGCCCGGTGTGAGTAGAATGGCCGGACCGGTGTGTGTGTGTGTGTAGAACGGCCGGTGTGTGTGTGTGTGTGTGTGTGTAGAACGGCCGGCCCGGTGTGTGTGTGTGTGTAGAACGGCCGGCCCGGTGTGTGTGTGTGTGTAGAACGGCCGGCCCGGTGTGTGTGTGTGTGTAGAACGGCCGGCCCGGTGTGTGTGTAGAACGGACGGCCCGGTGTGTGTGTAGAACGGACGGCCCGGTGTGTGTGTGTGTGTAGAACGGCCGGCCCAGAGATGGAAATGCAGTCACGCTGTAGTCATGCTGTCGCTCGCTACTTTTTAAAATGTCTTCCACAGATCAAATCCATTTATTCTTATCGCCGTCCTCTTCTGAGGGACAGGAACCTGAAATGCCATTAAATACATATTTAGCAGGGAGTTCTGGACAAGCGGCATGGATTTGTCGACATGGACGGTCATTGATTTGAGGCTGACTTTTGAGTTGATGATCCGACCAAAGGTGAACGGGGGGTGTGACCGAATGTAATGTGAATGTCAGTACTATAGGGCAGCTTTACACACACACACACACAGGCAGAGATGCGTGCCCCCGCACACACAGAGGCACAGACACACACACACACAGGCACAGATGCGTACACACACAATAGGGCAGCATTAATCAGACTCGTATGTTAAAAATCCCTTCCATTAGTCACTGTTTGACATGGATGGTTCTGTGTGTGTGTGAATATATATACACTTTTTTGAAAACTTTTTTTTGTAGAGGAGGAACTATCCAGAATACTACCATGAAATAGTGTTTCCATAATGATTCATATTCACCCGATCCTTCAACCTTTCCTCGGGAAAGGCATCGCATTGCAAGATAGTTTGCCACTGAGCAGCAGAGGAAACATATCTCTTCAAATTGTATTTGTCACATGCGCCCCGAATACAACAGGTACCTTACCGTAAAATGCTTGTTGTATAAAGATGAAGAGGAGAGGAGAGGGTTGAGGAGAGCAACGTCACTTTATATTAATGTGGAAGAGGGTTGAGGAGAGCAACGTCACTTTATATTAATGTGGAAGAGGGTTGAGGAGAGCAACGTCACTTTATATTAATGTGGAAGAGGGTTGAGGAGAACAACGTCACTTTATATTAATGTGGAAGAGGGTTGAGTTGAGCAGGGAGACGTCACTTTGTGTTGATGTGGAGGAGGGAAACGTCACTGTGTTGATGTGGAGATTTAGAGGAACAAAATGACACATTCACTTACAGGTAGTGGTTCTCAACAGATTACTGGAAGTACTCCCCTCATGTAAATGATCACTAGATCATGTTCTTAGGAGTCTTCCCATGTAGCCCCTGTGGATAAGCCAGGAACCCCCATGGTTAGAACCACTGAGCTACAGTATGCTGTGTCCCTGTGGATCTCTATTGTCTCCCCAGGTTGAGAACCACTGAGCTACAGTATGCTGTGTCTCTGTGGATCTCTATTGTCTCCCCAGGTTGAGAACCACTGAGCTACAGTATGCTGTGTCCCTGTGGATCTCTATTGTCTCCCCAGGTTGAGAACCACTGAGCTACAGTATGCTGTGTCCCTGTGGAGATCTATTGTTTTAAAGGACAAGTTCACCCATTTTCTAATGTTATATTGTTTTTGTGCATCTCTGATTTGATGATCTATCGATTCCCTGTGCCATTTAGTGGTTAGAGCGTTGGGCCAGTAAACCTAAAGGTTGCTGGATCGAATCCCCGAGCTGACAAGGTAAAAATTTGCCCTCTGCACCTCCTCTGAGTCAGAGGGGTGGGGTTAAATGAGGAAGACACATTTCAGTTGAATACATTCAGTGGTACAACTGACTAGGTATCCCCCTTTCCCATTTTTATGTACTCATGTGTATCAGAGTTATTGGCGTTCGAGCAGGCAGTAATTTGTCCGGTATGACGTAGCGTTGTGATGGTAACTTCCAGTGTAGAGAGAGAGACTTTAACAGGAATAGGACTCTTAGGACGTTTCAGATTTGAAAACTGGCTGATGTCATAACTCGGGAGGTCGTGTTCTCGCCATTGAGCCGGTGATCATAGTTGTTGTTGATATTCCTACCTCCTAGAAATGTTTTAATTTGATAAATTCTCCTATTTTTCTGCCTCTTCAGTCCAGGGTGCATTGTGCCGTTGTGAATGTGAGACTCTGCAGGTTGAACACGGTGAGATTGTAGACTCCTAAATTGATAGCTGTAAAATCGTCTAAAACTGCGCTAACTAGCTACGTTCGCTAGCCAGCCAGCAAGCCCATAGAGAGAGCATTGCATTGTGGATGTTGTAGGCGACTTGAGCTGCAACAGATTTCTACAACAATTTTCACATGTTGCTACCAACCTTATTATAACGCTAAAGTGAAACATTTGTTCACAAAAAAACATGACTTTACCATATTACTGTTATTGAACGGAGTCGTTTTGGGGGGATTTTTTCCTTTTTAAGTTTTGTCTCTGGTCTGTGTAAAGTTGACTCTATTCCCCCAGTCTGACTGAGTTTTCCTACCTTAGGCAGAATAGTTTAATTCTTAACCCAATGGTGTGTAGGTCCTTTTGTGTATGGTGTGATGTTGGTGGAGGGATCCGTCTGCTGAAACATCGTGTACAGTTAAACCCGTCGCCATGGGAATCTCAATGATTTATAGTCTCTCTCTAGCCGTTAGCCATTTTCCCGCTACCAAGGCGACGCAAGGGTTGGAGTGTCCCAAATGGAACCTTTTGTTCCCTTCATAAAGCACTACTTTTGACAAGGACTCATAGGACTCTGGTCCAAAGTATTGCACTGAATAGGGAGTCATTTTGGATGCGGGCATAGTTGGCACTATTATTCTGCCTAGCCCTGGGGTGAGGAAGAACCAGAACTCATAAACAATGAACTTTTCTGCTGTTTTGCTATTAAACGTCTGACTGTCAGCGGTTCCTTTTGGTTGTGATTATTGTGGTCCAGACTTTGCTAGGAGATGCAGTATATGAAGATATTGTTCTGTAGTACTTCACTATTCTGTTTCAGCTCTGTTTGTCCCCTGTTGTGTATGGTTGGAGGAGATGGTGTAGCTCTGAGGGTAAAGAAGTTACTGTCTGTTACTGTGTCTGTCGCCGTGCCTGTCTGTTTGTCCCCTGTTGTGTATGGTTGGAGGAGGAGATGGTGTAGCTCTGAGGGTAAAGAAGTTACTGTCTGTTACTGTGTCTGTCGCCGTGCCTGTCTGTTTGTCCCCTGTTGTGTATGGTTGGAGGAGGAGATGGTGTAGCTCTGAGGGTAAAGAAGTTACTGTCTGTTACTGTGTCTGTCGCCGTGCCTGTCTGTCTCTGTTTGTCCCCTGTTGTGTATGGTTGGAGGAGATGGTGTAGCTCTGAGGGTAAAGAAGTTACTGTCTGTTACTGTGTCTGTCGCCGTGCCTGTCTGTCTCTGTTTGTCCCCTGTTGTGTATGGTTGGAGGAGATGATGGTGTAGCTCTGAGGGTAAAGAAGTTACTGTCTGTTACTGTGTCTGTCGCCGTGCCTGTCTGTCTCTGTTTGTCCCCTGTTGTGTATGGTTGGAGGAGATGGTGTAGCTCTGAGGGTAAAGAAGTTACTGTCTGTTACTGTGTCTGTCGCCGTGCCTGTCTGTCTCTGTTTGTCCCCTGTTGTGTATGGTTGGAGGAGATGGTGTAGCTCTGAGGGTAAAGAAGTTACTGTCTGTTACTGTGTCTGTCGCCGTGCCTGTCTGTCTCTGTTTGTCCCCTGTTGTGTATGGTTGGAGGAGATGGTGTAGCTCTGAGGGTAAAGAAGTTACTGTCTGTTACTGTGTCTGTCGCCGTGCCTGTCTGTCTGTCGCCGTGCCTGTCTGTCTCTGTTTGTCCCCTGTTGTGTATGGTTGGAGGAGATGGTGTAGCTCTGAGGGTAAAGAAGTTACTGTCTGTTACTGTGTCTGTCGCCGTGCCTGTCTGTCTGTCGCCGTGCCTGTCTCTGTCGCCGTGCCTGTCTGTCTGTCGCCCTGTCTGTCTGTCTGTCGCCGTGCCTGTCTGTCTCTGTCTGTCGCCCTGTCTGTCTGTCGCCGTGCCTGTCTGTCTGTCGCCGTGCCTGTCTGTCGCCGTGCCTGTCTGTCTGTCTGTCGCCGTGCCTGTCTGTCTGTCTGTCGCCGTGCCTGTCTGTCTGTCTGTCGCCGTGCCTGTCTGTCTGTAAACTCTGTGTCTGTTATACTCTGTTACTGTCTGCCGGTTCTATAAGACGAGACTGTAGCTCTGAGGAACGAGGGTATCCGTGTAGTATTGGACTCACACCGGTTGTTGTCGTCGTAGTAGTAGTACTCACCCTGTTTTGTGTCTGTTCTGTAGAAAGAGACTGTAGCTCTGAGGAACGAGGGTATCCGTGTAGTGTTGGACTCAGAACTACCTCATCTAATCGGCATCGGCGATGATCTTCTCAGCACCGGCGTTATTCTCTATCATTTAAAAGTAGGTAAGGCCCAGAGAGCTATACATGCAAATATATATATATATATATACCGCATGTACAAAACATAGCCTCATAGCTAAGGGTCTGAATACTTATTAAGGTATTTCAGTTTTTTTATATATACACATTTGCAAAATGTCAACCTGTTTTTGGTTTGTCATTATGGGTTATTGTGTATAGATTGACTTAAATTATTTTTTTTAAATCAATTTTAGAATAAGGCTGTAATGTAACATGTTGAAAAAGTGAAGGGGTCTGAATACTTTCCGAATGACCTGTACATTCTCAATGTGTCTTTTGGTACGAGCCAATATTGCACCCCTTGTTCTAAAACTACTGCTAAATGTGAAAAATCCATATTACTGGTCGGTACTCGTGCACTATATAGGGAATAGGGCTCTGGTCTAAAGTAGTGCACTTTGTAGGGAATAGAGCTCTGGTCTAAAGTAGTGCACTATATAGGGAATAGGGTGCCATAGGGCTCTGGTCTAAAGTAGTGCACTATTTAGGGAATAGGGTGCCATAGGGCTCTGGTCAAAAGTAGTGCACTATTTAGGGAATAGGGTGCCATTTGGGATGCACCCCTTAGATTGGATTCTCCCATTAGGAGATCGACTTACTGGCAGACTTAATAACATTGGCCTTGGGATCTGATTGCAGGAAGGCAGGACGCTGGTGGGTGGACACGAGGCGCCGTCCAATCAGGATATCGGTGAGTCAGGAGGAGGAAGGCATATCTGCTGTGGGCTTCATGTGAATTTTGTTATTCTGGAGACTTTTAGGCACTCATCTCCCTTTTGTCTTTTTGAATTGGACTACTCATTATGTGATCAAGATAAGTCATTCTGAGCCTCACCTTGCTCAAACTGACCCCCTTAAACTGACCGTTTCTGTCTCCACATCTGCTCGCTTCCCTCCCGTTCTCCATGGTGCTGGCTTGCAGGAGGAACACTGTCTTTGAACTCTGACCTCTAACCCTGACTCCCGGTTATTTCTAGATGGGATATAGCTTTTTGTCAAATTGCATTGTAGCTAACCCTTTTCCTAACCTTAACCTACTCCTCCTACCTGCTATGTTAATTCTCCTAACCTGCTGCTTAAGCTCTAACCTGCTACGAAAAGTACATTTTTGACAAAAGCTGTATCTCTTCTAGACAAACCCTGTCTCCCACCATGCAGTGCTCCATGGTGCTGGTCTGCAGTGTCCACGATAATCAGACCGCATGCCTTTGGGTGGGAGACAGGGTTTGGCCCTTTGGGACAACAACTTCCATTGTCAGAGCGGTCACTCGACTATCTTGTCAATATAATTGAACATCTTTGTCTGCAGGAGGAGCACTGTCTGTTTGAACTCTGACCCCTAACCCTGTCTCCCACCATGCAGTGATCCATGGCGCTGGTCTGCAGGAAGAACACTGTGTGTTTGAGAACTGTGATGGAGTTGTGAAGCTGATCCCCCAGACGGGGGCGCTGTGCTCTGTTAACGGACTGGAGATGACCCGGCCCTGCCAGCTCACACAGGGTAATGATCCATGTGTGGGTAATGATCCGTGTGAGTGTGTTAGGAGACCCTGCAGGATAATGAGTCTGTGTGGACTTGGAAGACATGCTAAACCTCTAGTAGCTGCTCCACCCGCGGAGACGTCGTCCACCCGCGGAGACGTCGTCCACCCGCGGAGACGTCGTCCACCCACGGAGAGCTCATCCACCCCCTTCTTCCTTTAAGACTAGACTACACAACCTTTCTCTGCTCTGAACTTTCAGGCAACTTGACAAAATAAAACTGAAAAGTTTTTACTCAATTCTCACTCCTTTGCCGAGGTTAAGTGAATGCATTGCCATGAAGTACTCAATCTCTCTGACATGATTGTCTTTTGTCCAGACTCCGGCTGGCTGTTTTTTACTGAATGTAATAGGCTACAACAACTCTGCAATGCTTTGTAAAGCTACGGCATAGAGGCTGATATCAGGGCTTATATAGCTATCGGCCTCACACTCAGATAAACCACATCAAGAGATTTTCTCCAGGTCTCCTATCTCGTTCTCTCTCTTCTACCTCTCTCTCCTTCTTTCTCTGCAGCAAACACTAATCTTGCTTCTATTAATGGCTTTTGATGAGTGACAAAGCACCTGAGAGGACGGTGAGTGATGGATCTCAGCTGCAACAGGAGCAGGAATTACTTTCAAATGTCCTGTAGAAAATGGCCTGAGACGCAGCCTCTTCAGGAGGGGGGGATGTTGGTTCAGAGGCAGCCTCTTCAGGAGGGGGGGATGTTGGTTCAGACGCAGCCTCTTCGGGAGGGGGGATGTTGGTTCAGAGGCAGCCTCTTCAGGAGGGGGATGTTGGTTCAGAGGCAGCCTCTTCAGGAGGGGGATGTTGGTTCAGAGGCAGCCTCTTCAGGAGGGGGATGTTGGTTCAGAGGCAGCCTCTTCAGGAGGGGGATGTTGGTTCAGAGGCAGCCTCTTCAGGAGGGGGGGGGGATGTTGGTTCAGAGGCAGCCTCTTCAGGAGGGGGGGGGGGATGTTGGTTCAGAGGCAGCCTCTTCAGGAGGGGGGGGGGATGTTGGTTCAGAGGCAGCCTCTTCAGGAGGAGGGGGGGATGTTGGTTCAGAGGCAGCCTCTTCAGGAGGAGGGGGGGATGTTGGTTCAGAGGCAGCCTCTTCAGGAGGAGGGGGGGATGTTGGTTCAGAGGCAGCCTCTTCAGGAGGAGGGGGGATGTTGGTTCAGAGGCAGCCTCTTCAGGAGGAGGGGGGATGTTGGTTCAGAGGCAGCCTCTTCAGGAGGAGGGGGGATGTTGGTTCAGAGGCAGCCTCTTCAGGAGGGGGGGGGGGATGTTGGTTCAGAGGCAGCCTCTTCAGGAGGGGGGGGGGGGATGTTGGTTCAGAGGCAGCCTCTTCAGGAGGGGGGGGGGATGTTGGTTCAGAGGCAGCCTCTTCAGGAGGAGGGGGGGATGTTGGTTCAGAGGCAGCCTCTTCAGGAGGAGGGGGGGATGTTGGTTCAGAGGCAGCCTCTTCAGGAGGAGGGGGGATGTTGGTTCAGAGGCAGCCTCTTCAGGAGGGGGGGGGGGATGTTGGTTCAGAGGCAGCCTCTTCAGGAGGGGGGGGGGGATGTTGGTTCAGAGGCAGCCTCTTCAGGAGGGGGGGGGGGATGTTGGTTCAGAGGCAGCCTCTTCAGGAGGGGGGGGGGGGGATGTTGGTTCAGAGGCAGCCTCTTCAGGAGGGGGGGGGGATGTTGGTTCAGAGGCAGCCTCTTCAGGAGGGGGGGGGGGATGTTGGTTCAGAGGCAGCCTCTTCAGGAGGGGGGGGGGATGTTGGTTCAGAGGCAGCCTCTTCAGGAGGGGGGGGGGGGGATGTTGGTTCAGAGGCAGCCTCTTCAGGAGGGGGGGGGGGGGATGTTGGTTCAGAGGCAGCCTCTTCAGGAGGGGGGGATGTTGGTTCAGAGGCAGCCTCTTCAGGAGGGGGGGGGGATGTTGGTTCAGAGGCAGCCTCTTCAGGAGGGGGGGGGGATGTTGGTTCAGAGGCAGCCTCTTCAGGAGGGGGGGGGGATGTTGGTTCAGAGGCAGCCTCTTCAGGAGGGGGGGGGGGGATGTTGGTTCAGAGGCAGCCTCTTCAGGAGGGGGGGGGGATGTTGGTTCAGAGGCAGCCTCTTCAGGAGGGGGGGGGGGATGTTGGTTCAGAGGCAGCCTCTTCAGGAGGGGGGGGGGATGTTGGTTCAGAGGCAGCCTCTTCAGGAGGGGGGGGGGGGATGTTGGTTCAGAGGCAGCCTCTTCAGGAGGGGGGGGGGGGGGATGTTGGTTCAGAGGCAGCCTCTTCAGGAGGGGGGGATGTTGGTTCAGAGGCAGCCTCTTCAGGAGGGGGGGGGGATGTTGGTTCAGAGGCAGCCTCTTCAGGAGGGGGGGGGGATGTTGGTTCAGAGGCAGCCTCTTCAGGAGGGGGGGGGGATGTTGGTTCAGAGGCAGCCTCTTCAGGAGGGGGGGGGGGGGGATGTTGGTTCAGAGGCAGCCTCTTCAGGAGGGGGGGGGGATGTTGGTTCAGAGGCTGCCTCTTCAGGAGGAGGGGGGGATGTTGGTTCAGAGGCAGCCTCTTCAGGAGGAGGGGGGATGTTGGTTCAGAGGCAGCCTCTTCAGGAGGAGGGGGGATGTTGGTTCAGAGGCAGCCTCTTCAGGAGGAGGGGGGGATGTTGGTTCAGAGGCAGCCTCTTCAGGAGGAGGGGGGGATGTTGGTTCAGAGGCAGCCTCTTCAGGAGGAGGGGGGATGTTGGTTCAGAGGCAGCCTCTTCAGGAGGAGGGGGGATGTTGGTTCAGAGGCAGCCTCTTCAGGAGGAGGGGGGGATGTTGGTTCAGAGGCAGCCTCTTCAGGAGGGGGGGGGGGATGTTGGTTCAGAGGCAGCCTCTTCAGGAGGGGGGGGGGGGGATGTTGGTTCAGAGGCAGCCTCTTCAGGAGGGGGGGGGGGGGGATGTTGGTTCAGAGGCAGCCTCTTCAGGAGGGGGGGGGGGGATGTTGGTTCAGAGGCAGCCTCTTCAGGAGGGGGGGGGGGATGTTGGTTCAGAGGCAGCCTCTTCAGGAGGGGGGGGGGATGTTGGTTCAGAGGCAGCCTCTTCAGGAGGGGGGGGGGGGGATGTTGGTTCAGAGGCAGCCTCTTCAGGAGGGGGGGGGATGTTGGTTCAGAGGCAGCCTCTTCAGGAGGGGGGGGGGGATGTTGGTTGAGGCAGCCTCTTCAGGAGGGGGGGGGGGGGATGTTGGTTCAGACGCAGCCTCTTCAGGAGGGGGGGGGGGGGATGTTGGTTCAGACGCAGCCTCTTCAGGAGGGGGGGGGGGGGGGATGTTGGTTCAGACGCAGCCTCTTCAGGAGGGGGGGGGGGGGGGATGTTGGTTCAGAGGCAGCCTCTTCAGGAGGGGGGGATGTTGGTTCAGAGGCAGCCTCTTCAGGAGGGGGGGGGGGGGGGGGGGATGTTGGTTCAGAGGCAGCCTCTTCAGGAGGGGGGGGGGGGGGGATGTTGGTTCAGAGGCAGCCTCTTCAGGAGGGGGGGGGGGGGGGGGATGTTGGTTCAGAGGCAGCCTCTTCAGGAGGGGGGGGGGGGGATGTTGGTTCAGAGGCAGCCTCTTCAGGAGGGGGGGGGGGGATGTTGGTTCAGAGGCAGCCTCTTCAGGAGGGGGGGGGGGGATGTTGGTTCAGACGCAGCCTCTTCAGGAGGGGGGGGGGATGTTGGTTCAGAGGCAGCCTCTTCAGGAGGGGGGGGGGATGTTGGTTCAGAGGCAGCCTCTTCAGGAGGGGGGGGGGATGTTGGTTCAGAGGCAGCCTCTTCAGGAGGGGGGGGGGGATGTTGGTTCAGAGGCAGCCTCTTCAGGAGGGGGGGGGGGGGGGGGTGTTGGTTCTGACGCAGCCTCTTCAGGAGGGGGGGGGGGGGGGGATGTTGGTTCTGACGCAGCCTCTTCGGGAGGGGGGGGGGGATGTTGGTTCTGACGCAGCCTCTTCGGGAGGAGGGGGGGGGGGATGTTGGTTCTGACGCAGCCTCTTCGGGAGGGGGGGGGGGGGGATGTTGGTTCTGACGCAGCCTCTTCGGGAGGGGGGGGGGGGGATGTTGGTTCTGACGCAGCCTCTTCGGGAGGGGGGGGGGGATGTTGGTTCTGACGCAGCCTCTTCGGGAGGGGGGGGGGGGGGGGGGGATGTTGGTTCTGACGCAGCCTCTTCGGGAGGGGGGGGGGGGGGGATGTTGGTTCTGACGCAGCCTCTTCAGGAGGGGGGGGATGTTGGTTCAATGGCTGTCTCTTTCTCTAGCGTTTTTTTTTTTCATCTCTCAGAGCCAGGTCGTGTTGGAGTAAGCCAGGCTATAGCGGGAGAAGCTCCTAGGCAGGCAGCCCAGGCCTGGCAGAGCTAACTGAATAATGGGGTCTTCTACGGGGGGCTAAAGTTGGCTCTCTTCAGCTCTCTGCCTGCTTGGCTGGTTCTATTCCCAATGCTATGTAAAGGCTAATCCTGGTCTCCACTTCAGACCCTGCTCTGCTATCACCACCATCTGCCAATTAAATGGAGAGGCCTGGAGCTTTGTCTGTGGCTTTGTCCAGGGCCTGTAGCCCTCCAAAATGTTTAGTAAGAGAAATGGCATCTGGCCTGTGGAGGGGATGAGCGGGGATGGGAGGAGAGTGGTTCACAGCCGCTCAAGAGTGCTAATGGTAACCCTGAATTACTCTGAGGTAGCCAGCAGAGAAGAGGTGGAGAGGCAGCACTTTAATCTTAACAACATTTGGGAGAGATGTGTTTTGTGCTACTAGAACTGAACACACTTTCATCAACAACGAATGCTTTTAATAGGCTGCTCCAATTAGCAAGCATCCACTGCCACAGCACTCTCAGGGCTGGTTTCCCAGACTCAGATCAAGTCGTGGACTATACAGCTATTTCAATGGAGATTCTCTTTAGTCCTGGACTAGGTTTGGTCCTGGACTAGGTTTGGTCCTGGACTAGGTTTGGTCCTGGACTAGGTTTGGTCTGTGTCCAGGAAACTGACACTCGATGTAGTACTTTTTTTCACTGCATAACGGCTGTTCCGTTCACATTGAGCAAGTTTCCATAACATGTTTGTCTGTCTGGTTTCAGGTGCTGTCATCCAGCTAGGGAGAGGGACTATGTTCCGTTTCAACCATCCTAAAGAGACTGCCCAGCTCAGAGAGCAACGCAAGGTGAGCCACAGCTCAACCACTCTCTCTAACCCCCAGAACACAGCTCAACCACTCTCTCTCTGACCCCCAGACCACAGCTCAACCACTCTCTCTCTAACCCCCAGACCACAGCTCAACCACTCTCTCTCTAACCCCCAGACCACAGCTCAACCACTCTCTCTCTAACCCCCAGACCACAGCTCAACCACTCTCTCTCTAACCCCCAGACCACAGCTCAACCACTCTCTCTCTGACCCCCAGACCACAGCTCAACCACTCTCTCTCTGACCCCCAGACCACAGCTCAACCACTCTCTCTCTGACCCCCAGACCACAGCTCAACCACTCTCTCTCTGACCCCCAGACCACAGCTCAACCACTCTCTCTCTCTGACCCCCAGACCACAGCTCAACCACTCTCTCTCTCTGACCCCCAGACCACAGCTCAACCACTCTCTCTCTCTGACCCCCAGACCACAGCTCAACCACTCTCTCTCTCTGACCCCCAGACCACAGCTCAACCACTCTCTCTCTCTGACCCCCAGACCACAGCTCAACCACTCTTATTCTCTTAGGGTCAGTTTCCTGGACACACACTAAGCCTTTCAATTTACATTGAGAATGATCTTTAGTTCAGGACTAGTTTTTAATAAAGTGTTTCTGGGAAACCAGCCCTGTCAACACAACCGACTCTTACACCCGAACAAGAGAGCACTCCAGCACACAGAACGTAACCAGCCTTTCCCTGCTTTTCCTCCTATTAGATCACTTCGCTTGTGATTTTGCTGCTCAAGTTTACTTTATCTAACTCCTGTACAGCTTAGTTTGTGTACATTTTTAAAGTCAATTTGCAAATTCTTATCTCGGAGTCATAATTATTACTGTGCCGTCGGTTAAACTCTTCCTGCCAAACCAGAAACAACACGCAGATGGCTCTCTTCAAAGAAATGCATTTTCCCTCTTCCACTTTCCTCTGAGCCGTCTCCTTCTACATGACCTGTGTACACACACACACACACACACACACACACACACAAAGCCATTCTTCATAGCGCGTTATCAACAACTATTTATTTCTGTCTATTAATGAGCCCTGTAATCCTCTCAGAATGGCTGGTATTTAGACCGGATCATTATGGGATTATCATATGACATCATAAAGGAAGTCATATGCTAATGACAAATGTACTGTTATAACCTGCGTTATAACCTGCGTTATAACCTGCAGGCTTCCAGTAAAGTGTTACCCAACTGGGTCCTTGGGTAATTGTCTCAACTCCACACTCTGTAATGGTAGCAATCTATTCTTTTCAATCACGTAGTTCGCGTCCCAAATGACACTCTTTTTCTCTTCACAGTGCACTTCTTTTGACCAGGGCCCATAGGGCACTATAAAGGGCATAGGGTACCATTTTTGGGATGCAACCCGTACATTTTACAGAGGCGGATTCAGCAGCTAATGGAACAGATCAAGGCTGTTAAGTCCTTTTTTTTTAATCTTTTTTTTACGGTGTATTTAATGTGTGTATGAATTGCATTCCAAATGGTACCTGGTCTAAAGTAGTGCCACTATAAAGGGAATGGGGCTCTGGTCAACAGTAGTGCACTATAAAGGGAATGGGGCTCTGGTCAACAGTAGTGCACTATAAAGGGAATGGGGCTCTGGTCAACAGTAGTGCACTATAAAGGGAATAGGGCTCTGGTCAACAGTAGTGCACTATATAGGGAATAGGGCTCTGGTCAAAAGTAGTGCACTATATAGGGAATAGGGCTCTGGTCAACAGTAGTGCACTATATAGGGAATAGGGCTCTGGTCAAAAGTAGTGCACTATATAGGGAATAGGGCTCTGGTCAACAGTAGTGCACTATAAAGGGAGTAGTGTGCCATTTGGGAAGAATGGCTGATGTTAAAGCTCGACTTTGGGCAGAAACAGAAAAAATGACGTATTTTTAAAACTGTATAACTGGTCAACACATACTGGAGCAGTTACTGGCTAGCTTGGCTAACCAACTAGCTACGTCGGTCGTGGTGCGCAGGACCAGAATGACCCAACCACCAAAAAGCACACCATACATTTCTGTTTTGAATATTGAGAAAAAGGGTGGAGATGGAACAAGTCTACCTTTAACCAGAAAAGGTACTCGAACTACTGATTCAGCTTAAATAAAATATATAGATCAATATTTGGCTGCAAGTGTTTCTAGCAACAATTTTAGCACTCACATGTATTAATTTGTATTGTGAACATGTTTTTGATTTTTGATTTGAAATTGGGTAAAAAAATAAAAAAAATAAAAAAAAAAATATTTTTGGGGGACATTTTGACTTGACATTTTTATTAGGACTTTTTTTAAATGTTTCAATAAAATGAAGTTAAAGTTTGTCACGTGCACAAAATACAGCAAGTGTGAACGGTACAGTCAAATGCTTACCCTCCAGATTTTCCTCAACAGAATACTTGTCGTGTATCAATGGAGAAATGTTAAGAGCTCACAGGTAATGAAATATGTTCAGTCAGTTAGAATTGCCCGCTTTGGAAAGACTACAAGCGTGTTTGATCGGGAACAGCGTGTTTGACCGGGAACAGCGTGTTGGACCGGGAACAGCGTGTTGGACCGGGAACAGCGTGTTGGACCGGGAACAGCGTGTTTGATCGGGAACAGCGTGTTTGATCGGGAACAGCGTGTTTGATCGGGAACAGCGTGTTGGACCGGGAACAGCGTGTTGGACCGGGAACAGCGTGTTTGATCGGGAACAGCGTGTTGGACCGGGAACAGCGTGTTTGATCGGGAACAGCGTGTTTGATCGGGAACAGCGTGTTTGATCGGGAACAGCGTGTTTGATCGGGAACAGCGTGTTTGATCGGGAACAGCGTGTTTGATCGGGAACAGCGTGTTGGACCGGGAACAGCGTGTTGGACCGGGAACAGCGTGTTTGATCGGGAACAGCGTGTTTGATCGGGAACAGCGTGTTTGATCGGGAACAGCGTGTTTGATCGGGAACAGCGTGTTTGATCGGGAACAGCGTGTTGGATCGGGAACAGCGTGTTGGATCGGGAACAGCGTGTTGGATCGGGAACAGCGTGTTGGATCGGGAACAGCGTATTCGATGACCTCATCCATATGTATCCTAGTGCATAAAGTCCATTGTGCATAAAGTCCATTGGGATCACTGATGTTCGCCATGCCTAGTTTTCTGTTCGCAAAATGGGTGTGTGTATGTAATAGTGTGTATATTATGTTCCCCCCCCCCCCCCCCCCCCCAGAGTGGACTTCTCTCCAGCCTGTCCGTGACGGACCTCTCCGAGCCCACAGAGAACCTGTCCGTGACGGACCTCTCCGAGCCTACAGAGAACCTGTCCGTGACGGACCTCTCCGAGCCTACAGAGAACCTGTCCGTGACGGACCTCTCCGAGCCTACAGAGAACCTGTCCGTGACGGACCTCTCCGAGCCTACAGAGAACCTGTCCAAGGCAATGCTTTTCCATCCCGGGTCAGTTTTTACGAGGAAATCACGAATAAGTTTGCGCACCTGTCGGGTCCAAGTGTGGCAAAAATAACACCATTCTCCTGACAGTCTTTTGTAAATGTAAGATTAATAAGAGCTACAGTAGCAGTCAAACGTTTGGACTCTGGGTTTTTCTTTATTTTTACTGTTTTTTACATTGTAGAATAATAGTGAAGACATCAACTATGAATTAACACATATGGAATCATGTAGTAAACAAAGTGTTAATCAAATCAATCAAATGTATTTATAAAGTCCTTCTTACATCAGCTGATGTCACAAAGTGCTGTGCAGAAACCCAGCCTAAAACCCCCAAACAGCAAGCAATGCAGGTGTAGAAGCACGGTGGCTAGGAAAAACTCCCTAGAAAGGCCAGGACTTAGGTAGAAACCTAGAGAGGAACCAGGCTATGAGGGGTGGCCTCATATCACTCCTCTTCTGGCTGTGCCGGGTGGAGATTATAACAGAACATGACCAAGATGTTCATAGATGGTCGGAAGGTAGCCTAGTGGTTAGAGCGTTGGGCCAGTAACCGAAAGGTTGCTAGATCGAATCCCTGAGCCGACAAGGTAAAAATCTGTCGTTCTTTCCCTGAACAAGTCAGTTAACCCACTGTTCCTAGGCCGTCATTGTAAATAAGAATTAGTTCTTAACTGGCTTGCCTAGTTAAATAAAGGTAAACAGAAGGGTATAATAATCATCACAGTGGTTGTAGAGGGTCCAACAGGTCAGCATCTCAGGAGTAAATGTCAGTTGGCTTTTTATAGCCGATCATTCAGAGTTAGAGACAGCAGGTGAGGGAGAGAGTTGAAAACAGCAGGTCTGGGACAGGTAGCACGTCCGGTGAACAGGTCAGGGTTCCATAGCCGCAGGCAGAACAGTTGAAACTGGAGCAGCAGCACGACCAGGTGGACTGGGGACAGCAAGGAGTCATCAGGCCAGGTAGTCCTGAGGCATGGTCCTAGGGCTCAGGTCCTCAGAGAGAAAGTGAAAGAGAGAGAGAATTAGAGAGAGCATACTTAAATTCACACAGGACACCGGATAAGACAGGAGAAATACTCCATATATAACAGACTGACCCTAGCCCCCCCGACACACAAACTATTGCAGCATAAATACTGGAGGCTGAGACAGGAGGGGTCGGGAGACACAAACAGGTAGGATATAACCCCAACAATTCAAAATATATTTTATATTTGGCATTCTTCAAAGCAGCCACCCTTTGCCTTGATGACTGCTTTGCACACTCTTGGCATTCTCTCAACCAGCTTTTCTTTTTAAACCAGTTCTATCATTTTAAATATTAGTCTATCAATAGCCACCGTCAATAATACACATTCATTTATATATGTCATTTTAGTCTTCGTTTTCCTTCAGTTTGTAGCCTATATTTTCCATTTCATTCCGTTGACCTTTCCTTCCTCTGTCAGGTCTGTGTAGTTGTTCCTGAGAGTCGCTAGCATTAGTGGATCATACTAGACTAACGTACAATAATGTGGGACATGTAGCTTTATTATAGAATGATTATGGAACTCCAACCACACGTATCAGTTTCAACCTGGAGCCTGGTGTGCAGTTCACCATGACTGGACCATGGGTCCGTTAGTGAGAAGTACGTTTGTTTTATATCGACTATTGGTCAACCTCCTATTGAATGCTTTTCTCACCTTCAAATATGACAACTTTCAGGATGAATCAAACCACTTTTATTCATCTATATATTTCGTTTGTAAAGGCTTTCCAAACCTGTTTTTATGATTCATAAATACTTTCCAAACCCTAAATAATATACAAGATCAGAATATTTTTAAATATCCCAGTTGGTGCTGAAATGGAGATGAAAATGGATTTATTTAATTCATCCCTATTATTCTGAACCCGTTCTCTCCATATATTCTAGTCTGTGGACACAATTCTAACTAAAAGGTACGCAGTATTTAAAGGGATGGCTTCAGATAAATGTACTGAACCTTCTATTGAATGAAAACTCCACGAGAAAATCTGTTGGCCAGCATGTGGGAGGGTTTTCAGAATGACATATATTCATTGTGTGTGTAGGTAGCCACACCCGTAGAGCGCGTTGCGTCCCTGCATGAGGTCAGTCTTAATACCACCTACTGAGACTTGTGTGTGTAGGAAAGCGTACATTTGCTAATTCTGAATCGGCTCCAAATTTAACAGAACAAATAGGCTAGTCCGCGTGCACTATATATATATATATATATATTTAGAGGGGGGGGACTAGGCCCTATCACATATTATTCTGTGAAGAAGCCTTTGACTCTCCTCCTGAACTGCCGCTGTAGTCCTACACAGCACAGCCATTGGTTAAAGCAGTACTCAAAGGTTTTGATCAGCAAGAGCAGATTAGGCCGGCGCTCAGGGTTGGAAAATCCATTTTTCCTGTAGTCCACAATCATCTCCTTGGCAGGAACTAATGGGGATCCATTATACATGTATATCAGTGGCCCCTCTCTTTGTAGATGACGCCTTTTCCCTTGTTTATTAGTTTGACCTGTCCAAGACTCTCTCTGACTAGATGCTTCTGTTCTCTCAGCACCAGGAGCAGTACAGACTGGCAGTAAGAGCAGATGGATATATGACCCGTCACACACTCCTTTTAATGGCCATTTTAGCTGACCGTCTCACTGCTAAATAGACGGAAAGACGTCAATTCTTTGCCACGTGTAGGTTTGGACACAACGGTCTAATGGTCTATCTAGTGGCAGCAACAGTTTCCCAACTGACTTCCTGTTTTTAGACGGGTCGTTTATTAGCGCTGCAGTACGAATGGGGAATGGCTATACAGACTTTTCTTATGAGCTTAAAATCTAAATCTAACCATTAACCTCATATTTATACAATTTTAAAATTAAATATCAGTTTGCACATCAAGTTTGTAGCCCTCTCTCTGTGTGACTGTGAGTACGTGGTGTTAGCATCAGTTGGCGTGTCATTTTTGTTTTAATGATCAGATTTGAAAACACGCTCACACACTTAGATGTTGAACGGCTATGAATAGCAAACAGTCCCAATGTCTGGATAAAGATTAGCAGACACTCAACTTGCTGTGAAATGAAACAAAATGGCTGTGTAGATTTAAAGGATTAACATAAAGTACTGTGGCTATGTCCCAAGTGGCACCCGATTCCCTCAACGGGGCTCAAAACGTATCTATTAAAACACACTCACTAATACGTTTAGCCCTAGCTAAGTCTGCTGTCATCTTGAGCTGAATGTTTGGTTTCCCTCAGTGTTCTCTCCTACCCCCCCCCCCCTTGAGCACCCTAGGATAAAGGGTGCATTCTAAATGTCACCCTATATAGTACACTACTTTTGAGCTGTAGTGTACTACATAGTGAATAGGGTGCCATATGGCCCTGGTTAAAAGTAGTGTACTACATAGTGAATACGGTGCCATAGGGCCCTGGTCAAAAGTAGTGTACTACATAGGGAATAGGGTGCCATAGGGCCCTGATCAAAAGTAGTGTACTACATAGGGAATAGGGTGCCATAGGGCCCTGGTCAAAAGTAGTGTACTACATAGGGAATAGGGTGCCATAGGGCCCTGGTCAAAAGTAGTGTACTACATAGGGAATAGGGTGCCATAGGGCCCTGGTCAAAAGTAGTGCACTATATAGGGTGCCAACATTCAGCTCAAGATGACGTGACAGCAGACTTAGCTAGGGCTAAATGTATTAGTGAGTGCGTTTTTAATAGATGGGTTTTGTGCCCCGTTTATTGTCCTGTATTTTACCCTGTATAAAATAGCTTTTTTGAGAAAAATAATGTCAGCAGATTATTTGAACATAAACCCAACTGCTCTGTGTCTCCCATAGGGCTCTCATCAAAAGGAGTGGCCTATAAGGGGATAGGCACCCTAAATATCATTTAAAACAAGTCGTTTTTGTTGTCCCTGATTTTTTTATTTTATTTTTTATTTTTATTTTTTAAGAATAACAAATGTATTATTTAAATCCTCTGGTTTAACTGCTGCTGCCTCCTACAGGATGGATATGCTAGCTGTAGCAGGACTGAATGGAGACAATAGACAACAGAGGAGCTCTGTGCTCTCTTCTCCACTACAGACCTGTACGGTAATGGTACGTAAACACACACACACACACACACATTCTCGTATACAGATACCTACACTCATCTGAATGGATACTGTGCAAGTGGAAGGGTAAACTTTTACTAGCTAACATTGGGGCACATTTTCACCTATTGTTTTCCTGAAGAAAGTTAAACATGAAGGTGAAATATGGTTTAATGTTAATTAATCTATGTTAAAGTGTGTGTGTGTACAGTGCACTCAAAGTATTCAGACCCCCATATTTTGTTACGTTGCAGCCTCATTTTTTCCTCATCAATCTACACACAATACCCCATAATGACAAATCGAAAACAGGTTTTTAGCAATTTTTTGCTAATGTTTCATATTTATTAACATAAGTATTCAGACCCGTTGCTATGACTCAAAATTGAATGCAGGTGCATCCTGTTTCCATTGATCATCCTTGAGATGTTTCTACAACTTGATTGGAGTCGACCTGTGGTAAATTCAATTGATTGGACATGATTTGGAAAGGCACACACCTGTCTATATAAGGTCTCACAGTTGACAGTGCATGTCAGAATAAAAACCAAGCCATGAGGTCGAAGGAATTGTCCGTAGAGCTCCGAGACAGGATTGTGTCAAGGCACAGATCTGGGGAAGGGTACCAAAACATTTCTGCAGCATTGAAGGTCCTCAAGAACACATTGGCCCCCATCATTCTTAAATGGAAGAAGTTTGGAACCACCAAGACTCTTCCTAGAGCTGGCTGCCTGGCCAAATTGAGCAATCGGTGGAGAAGGACCTTGGTCAGGGAAGTGACCAAGAACCCAATGGTCACTCTGACAGAGTGCCAAAGTTCCTCTGTGGAGAAAAGATTATTTGGTCTGATGAAACCAAGATTGAACTCTTTAGCCTGAATGCCAAGCGTCACATCTGGAAGAAACCTGACACCGTTCATCACCTGGCCAATACCATCCCTACGGTGAAGTATGGTGGTGGCAGTGTCATGCTGTGGGGATGTTTTTCAGCGGCAGGGACTGGGAGACTAGTCAGGATCGAGGGAAAGATGAAAGGAGCAAAATACAGAGAGATCCTTGATGAAAACCTGCTCCAGGGCGCTCGGGACCTCCGACTGGGACAAGTATCTGAATGTCCTTGAGTGGCCCAGCCAGAGCCCGGACTTGAACACGATCGAACATCTCTGGAGAGACCTGAAAATAGCTGCACAGCAACGCTCCCTGTCCAACCTGACAGAGCTTGACAGGATCTGCAGAGAAGAATGGGAGAAACTTCCCAAATACAGGTGTGCCAAGCTTGTAAAAGGGAAAGGGGGATAACTATTCAGTTGTCCAACTGAAATGTGTCTTCCGCATTTAACCCAACCCCCGAATCAGAGAGGTGGTGGGGAGCTGCCTTAATTGACATCCACGTCTTCGGCGCCCGGGGAAGAACGACAGATTTTCACTTTGTCACCTCAGGGATTTGATCCAGCAACCTTACGGTTACTGGCTCAACGCTTTAACCACTAGGCTACCTGCTCTAACCACTAGGCTACCTGCTCTAACCACTAGGCTACCTGCTCTAACCACTAGGCTACCTAGCTACCCAAGAAGATTTGAGCCTGTAGTCGCTGCCAAAGATGCTTCCGCAAAGTACTTATTTAAAGGGTATCAAAAGTTTATTTGTCACGTGCGCCAAATACAACAGGTGTCGACCTTACAGTGAAATGCTTACTTACAGGCTCTAACCAATAGTGCAAAAAAGTGTTAAGTAAACAATGGGTAAGTAAAGAAATAAAACAACAGTAAAAAGACAGGCTATATACAGTAGCGAGGCTATAAAAGTAGCGAGGCTACATACAGACACCGGTTAGTCAGGCTGATTGAGGTAGTATGCACATGTAGATATGGTTAAAGTGACCATGCATACATGACGAACAGAGAGTAGCAGTAGCGTAAAAGAGGGGTTGGTGGGTGGCGGGACACAATGCAGAAAGCCCGGTTAGCCAATGTGCAGGAGCACTGGTTGGTTGGCCCAATTGAGGTAGTATGTACATGAATGTATAATTAAATTGCCTATGAATATATGATAAACAGAGAGTAGCAGCAGTGTAAAAATAGGGTTTGGGGGGGGGGGGGGCACAATGCAAATAGTCCGGGTAGCCATTTGGTTACCTATTCAGGGGGTAAAAACTGTTGAAGCCTTTTTGTCCTAGACTTGGCACTCCGGTACCGCTTGCCATGCGGTAGTAGAGAGAACAGTCTATGACTGGGGTGGCTGGGGTCTTTGACTATATTTTTTGGGCCTTCCTCTGACACCGCCTGGTGTAGAGGTCCTGGGTGGCAGGTAGCTTAGCCCCAGTGATGTACTGGGCCGTACACACTACCCTCTGTAGCGCCTTAGTCAGAGGCCAAGCAATTGCCGTACCAGGCAGTGATGCAACCAGTCAGGATGCTCTCATTGTTACAGCTGTAGAACCTTTTGAGGATCTGAGGACCCATGCCAAATCTTTTTAGTTTCCTGAGGGGAATAGGCTTTGTCGTGCCCTCTTCACGACTGTCTTGGTGTGTTTGGACCATTCTAGTTTGTTGTTGATGTGGACACCGAAGAACTTGAAGCTCTCAACCTGCTCCACTACAGCCCCGTCAATGAGAATGGGGGCGTGCTCGGTCCTCCTTTTCCTGTAGTCCACAATCATCTCCTTAGTCTTGGTTACGTTGAGGGATAGGTTGTTATTCTGGCACCACCCGGCCAGGCATCTGACCTCCTCCCTGTAGGCTGTCTCGTCGTTGTCTGTGATCAGGCCTACCACCGTTGTGTCGTCTGCAAACTTAATGATGGTGTTGGAGTCGTGCCTGGCCATGCATTCGTGGGTGAACAGGAGGGGACTGCGCACGCACCCCTGTGGAGCTCCAGTGTTGAGGATCAGCGAGGCAGATGTGTTGCTACCTACCCTCACCACCTGAGGGCGGCCCGTCAGGAAGTCCAGGATCCAGTTGCAGAGGGAGGTGTTTAGTCCCAGGTTCCTTAGCTTAGTGATGAGCTTTGATGGTACTATGGTGTTGAACGCTGAGCTGTAGTCAATGAATAGCATTCTCACATAAGTGTTCCTTTTGTCCAGGTGGGAAAGGGCAGTGTGGAGTGCAATAGAGATTGCATCATCTGTGGATCTGTTTGGGCATATTGGAGTGGGTCTAGCGTTTCTGGGATAATGGTGTTGATGTGAGCCATTACCAACCTTTCAAAGCACTTCATGGCTACGGACGTGAGTGCTTCGGGTCTGTAGTCATTTAGGCAGGTTGCCTTCGTGTTCTTGGGCACAGGGACTATGGGGGTCTGCTTGAAACATGTTGGTATTACAGACTCAATCAGGGACATGTTGAAAATGTCAGTGAAGACACCTGCCAGTTGGTCAGCACATGCCCGGAGTACACGTCCTGGTAATCCATCTGGCCCCGCAGCCTTGTGAATGTTGACCTGTTTAAAGGTCTTACTCACGTCGGCTACGAAGAGCGTGATCACACAGTCATCCGGAACAGCTGATGCTCTCATGCATGCCTCAGTGTTGCTTGCCTCGACGCGAGCATAGAAGTGATTTAGCTCGTCTGGTAGGCTTGTCACTGTGCAGCTCGCAGCTGTGCTTCCCTTTTGTAGTCTGTAATAGTTTCCAAGCCCTGCCACATAAGACGAGCGTCAGAGCCGTTGTAGTATGATTCAATCTTAGTCCTGTATTGACGCTTTGCCTGTTTGATGGTTTGTCGGAGGGCATAGCAGGATTTCTTGTAAGCTTCCGGGTTAGAGTCCCCCACCTTGAAAGCGGCAGCTCTACCCTTTAGCTTAGTGCGAATGTTGCCTGTAATCCATGGCTTCTGGTTGGGGTATGTACGTAAGTAAATGTGATATTTTAAGTGTTTTTTTCTTTTTCTTTCTGTTTTTGCTTTGTTGTGTGTGTGTGTGTGTGTGTGTGTTTGAGGGGGGGGGAAGTTATCCATTTTATTTTTTTTAAAGGCTGTAATGTAACAATGTGGAAGAAGTCAAGGGGTCTGAAATATTTTCCGAATTGTGTGTGTGTGTAATCCACTATCCACGTTTGGCCTACCACTTACAATAAAGGAATGTATTGGGCATGCATTTATAAATTGAATCTTAGTGTGCAGATGTCCGTTTTGTTTGGGCACACAATCTCACACACGGCTTAATACAGACTTTTATGGAGCATGAAATGCCTGTTCCCATGGCTTGTTTTCTTAGTTTAATATTTCAAACCTATTACCTTTTTAATGAGCCCACCTCAGAGAAAACGATTAACGGTTTGTGAAGGCACGTTGTACACAGAGCACTTCAAGACGTTAGTTTCTCTCCTCTCGCCTTCCTCACCCCTTTGGCTTGTCAATTTGAAGCATGTTATTTATACAGAAGAAAACAAGTTTGACAATGCCATGGCTGAGTCCTTTTTTAATTAACAATGCCACGGCTGAGTCCTTTTTTAATTAACAATGCCATGGCTGAGTCCTTTTTCAATGAACAATGCCATGGCTGAGTCCTTTTTCAATTAACAATGCCATGGCTGAGTCCTTTTTCAATTAACAATGCCATGGCTGAGTCCTTTTTCAATTAACAATGCCATGGCTGAGTCCTTTTTTAATTAACAACATGGGTTAACTATGGCTTTTTTTTTATCCTTTCTTTTACTAATAAATATTTGTTTTTTGTTACTTGTTTCTTGGCCTAACAATAGACGACATGCTCCCTGATTATGAGGAAGGACTTTGAAGTTGAAACATGAAACGGAAGTGATTTTATCGAGGATGAGGGAGGGGAGGATGGAGTAGGGGAGGAGGAAGGAGGGGGAGGATGAGGGAGGGAGAAGAGGAGGAGCAAGAAGAAGGGAAGAAATGGAGACTCACGTAATCAATGAGGAACAGGAGGGTGGTGTCTGAGAGGTGATGGGAGGGAGCACTACCTCTGCCTAGAGAGAGGACTTTATGGGGGGAGAGGAGGCCTTGCCTGGGGACCGGTCCCTTCAGCAGATACCTGTCCTCTCTGGTCCAGGAGGGTGTTGTCTGAGAGGTGATGGGAGGGAGCACTACCTCTGCCTAGAGAGAGGACTTTATGGGGGGAGAGGAGGCCTTGCCTGGGGACCGGTCCCTTAGCAGATACCTGTCCTCTCTGGTCCAGCAGGCTGATGGGTGTACTGTGGGGCCTAACAAGAGCCCAGTTGTCCTGTCAGGTCTCTCTTCTGACGGCTGCAGCAGGAGACTGTACAAGGCCGGTGCCTGTTAGTGGCCCTGCAGAGACCTCAGTAGGTGCTATTGTATCCCACCTGCAGAGAGGAGACGACGGCGGAGACGACAGCGGAACAGAGGAAGGAACGCACCACGCACACTTCCCACTGGCCAGCAGCAGCTCAACATACACACAGACCTCTCGGTTTGACAAACACACTGCCTCTCTGTCCCAGCTCAACACACAGACCCACAACCAGACCGACAACCAGACCGAACACGCAGCCTCACGGCTGGACAGACACAGACGCAGCCAGGCGGTACGCGGCCTACCGCTAGCAGCATTGGAGGGCCAGTTCAGTCGTTGCATGATGAATCCATCCAAGACCACGGTGGAGGGCTACGGAGACAATTACAAGGAGGAGACCCAGGCTGGAGCTAGGAGGGAGGAGGAGGTTGAGCAGGGCTTGAGGTTGGGTTCTCTGGTTAGCAGGGTGTCTAGCGGCGATGAGACGCAGGATGAGAGCCAGATCTCTGCTTCCGGGCTGGGTGCTCTGGTTAGAAGGGTATCCCAGATCTTTGGACTTGGGGGGGAGCATGATCTAGACTCTCTGGAGGAAGAGCGCTCTATCTCTGGGATGGGTTCTGTGGTCAGCAGTGGGGTCTCCTGGATGTTCCCGGACATGTGGCGTCTCCTCCACAGCTCCCCCCCGAGAGTCCTGCAGCAGTTCTGGGACAGTACAGGAGTTCTGCAGCCTGGAGATGGTGTAGGAGCCTGCTCCAGTTGGCCCAGTCAGGTTGTCTCAATGGTGAAGGAGAGTCTGGTGCTGTCAGTGGTCAAAGACAGCCAGGTCTTCTCATTGGTCAGAGAGAGTCACATGTTCTCCTATGTTAAAGACCGTCAGGTGTTCTCTATAGTCAGTGAGCTGCCATTGGTGCAACACATAAGCACCGAGCTAACTCATGACTTCAGGAGCATTCCCATTGAGCTCACTCATGACTTCAGGAGCATTCCCATTGAGCTCACTCATGACTTCAGGAGCATTCCCATTGAGCTCACTCATGACTTCAGGAGCATTCCCATTGAGCTCACTCATGACTTCAGGAGCATTCCCATTGAGCTCACTCATGACTTCAGGAGCATTCCCATTGAGCTCACTCAGGATCTTCAGCAAGTGGAGTCAACTGGAATACAGCAGAGAGCTATTGACTTTAACACCGCACCAAAAATGAACCTGCCCCTTCTTACAACCCACAATACTGTCTTCAGCCCAGGACCAAGCTTGTACCCAGCCCAGAATGCCACTGAGTTCCCACATAAACAGAACACTGGTAAAGAACTGGATTGGAGAACAGGGGAACAGAATCCCATCCGAGAACTGGAGTGGACTCCGGAGCCGGAAGGCAGACTGGAGGCTCCTTCTACGTCAGAGGTCCGGATTACAACCAAGGAGGAGCTGTGGTCACCAGAGGACCAGGTCAAGATGGAGGAGGACCCACAGTGTGTCACCGATGGAGCCAATGGCAGCAAGCCACAGTCCCCTCCAGAGCAGGGGGACAACGCCAGGTCTGCAGGTCCAGAGAAGAGCTCTGTTTCTGGGCAGGAGAAGCAGTGGACTGAGGGTGTCCAGGTATATTACCAGGTGTGTTTTTAGTCATTCATATTAGGAAATGTACAAAGTGATCAAATCATTCAGCCTTCCATGTTGCTTTATTTTAATAAACCCAATCTCGTTCTTTCTCTCAGAGACTGGTGGAGTTCCCAGGGGCTCTGGTTCAACTCCAGTCCCTTCCCGTGTCCACCCTCCTGGGCTGTCTCCAGTCCGTTCTCCCTTCTGTCTTCACTTCTCAGAGACTCGTAGCTCTCTACTGGCTGGGCGTAGCCAACTGCAGCCAGCCCCACCCACACCCTTCCCTCGTCCTCCTATTGGAGTCCTGCCTCTACGCCCTGACTCTTGACCCTGACATGTCCGATCAGATCACGCCCCTGACAGTGTTCCACCACCTCCCCCTGCTGCAGATCAAGGAGATCCTGGTAGGTCTTTTTTTGAACAAATATTTTATTGTTCTACCAATTAAATTATTTACCTATTTTCTTTGTTATTAATTATATTTATCCTCATCTTTATCAGTAGTATCACCATTATCATCATCATCATCATCATCTACATTTTTCTATCTAAATATCCATCTAGGTAGGTTTTTGCGGTCAGAGCCTTCGTCTCACAGCCTCCACTGAGGAGAGTGTCCTGACCCTCTACACCCACAGGTATCAAATCAACTGTATTTATAAAGCCCTTCTTACATCAGCTGATATCTCAAAGTGCTGTACAGAAACTCAGCCTATAACCCCAAACAGCAAGCAATGCTGGAGAGAACCACTGTGCTCAGATCTTATCCTCTAGCCTAGTGGAAACAAAAGTGTGCTTGGAGCCAACAGTTGATCACGATCGATTGCCAATCAGTCGCACATTTAAAAAACTTTTTTAAATAAAAAAGTATGATAGCACTTGAATGTAAGTAGATTGTAAAGTAGGTTAATGTCTTTGTGTGGTCTACTAAGATGCAGGTTTGCATTTATTGTCCTGAATCTTGTTCTGGAGGCAGCTCTGCACAGCATGGTCACTATCTGCCACAGCCACAAAGTCATGGTCTGATTTTAACCCTGCCTTAACCACACCGCTAACCCTAATGCCTAACCGTTACTTTAGAGTCGAACTAACAGCGTTTTAGCAACATGAAATCTTATCGAAATCTGTTCATATACACCACAGGAGGCTGGCGGCACCTTAATTGAGGAGGACGGGCTCGCGGTAATGAGTGGAGCAGAATCACTGGAATGGTATCAAATTCATCAAACACTTGATTTCCAGGCATTTGATGCCATTCCATCTGCTCCGTTCCGGCCATTATTATGAGCCATCCTCCCTTCAGCAGCCTCAACTGATATACACCCTCAGGGAGAATGTCACTTATTTTTTATTTACATTTTCTGACAAGCGAGCTCTTAGATATGGTCGTTTTCATGAATTCATAGAATGTTTTGGAATTATGTATAGTAAGGCGTTTGTGAAAATTCTCTAGCAATATAAAATGGGGAAAATGGACGTGCATTTAGACAATTAATAGATACTGTAGTAAGTAAAACCTAATAAAAACATCTGTCTTGTCCAAGTTCCGGAGTCTATGTAGACCAGTGCGCCATAGCCAATCAGAGCTACACTAGGCCTATATGCAAATAAGCCATTTACCACACGGCCCTGCCATCGTTCACTTTGAACTGGTCTATGGGTATACAGACACAGTCGGTCAGTCACTCACTCCTCCAATCACATGACATCCTCCCAGCGGCTAGCTAGCTAACGTTATGCTCTGTTTTTTTTTTTGCTTGTAAAATAAATGGCTAGCTACATAAATAGATACGCTAGTGTCAAAACTCAATATTGAAAAAAAAATACAACAAATTTGTGGGCCAGACATAACCTATTTGGTTTTTACAAAAAAAAACTCCAACCTTTTTCTAGCCATTGTTTTAATTAGAAAGATATGTCCCTTTATACTTAAGTATGTGGATACCTGCTCGTCGTTCTTATGCTGAGGTTTCCAGAGGCAGTTTGGAACTCTGTAGCGAGTGATAGACCGGGGAGATGATTTTTGCTACGCGCTTCAGCACTCTGTGGTCTCATTCTGTGAGCTTGTGTGGCCGACCACTTCCCAGTTAAGCTGTTTTTTCTCCTAGACGTTTCCACTTCAAAATAAAAGCACTTACAGTTGACCGGGGCAGCTCTAGCGAGGCAGAAATGAGACGAAATGACTTGTTGGA
Organism: Salvelinus namaycush; assembly: GCF_016432855.1. NCBI lineage: Eukaryota > Metazoa > Chordata > Actinopteri > Salmoniformes > Salmonidae > Salvelinus > Salvelinus namaycush. Next base: position 118,329 of record NW_024061121.1, on the reverse strand, counting down.
AAGGTGACATCCTACGACGGTGCCATGTTGAAAGTCACTTAGCTTTTCAATAAGGCAATTCTACTGCCAATGTTTGTCTATGGAGATTGCATGGCGGTGTGCTCGATTTTATACACCTGTTAGCAACTGGTGTGGCTGAAATAGCTGAATCCACTAATTTGACGGGGTGTCCACATACTTTTGTACATATAGTGCATCTACATAGGATGCTGAATATAGCATTTTAACATATGAAAACAAGAGGTAAATTGATATTTGTCCAGCCTTTGCTGCTTAAATGCTGCGACCCTAATCAAAATCTATTTAATGAGTCAAAATAACACAAATGTTACTATAAGGTGTTTTAAAAATTAAAAACATGTTTTAAGTTTAAAATGTTATTTAAACTTTTGCACTGCATGGCTCACCGGTGCAGTTGAATGCACCATTGCTGTATGGCGCACTCAAAATGTATTGATTTAGTCAGCCTAGGCTACTGCTCTAATGTTTCTGTAATAGGCCTACGTGTTTGTCCTTTGTATGGTGTTTTGAGGCAGGTTATGTTTTCATTGTCAAGCTTTAAAAACCGAAGCCAGGCTGCAATATTTTAGTAGCCTAGATAGGACTGTGGTATACTGTCTGTACACTTTCCCTCCGCTGCACGTCGTAAACACGGGACACACGAAATCAGCGCAATTTGAAGTTGCAGCGATCGGTAAGCTGCTCTGATAGCTGATGCTTAAAGTTAGTGAGGGAGATATAAGTCTCCAACTTCAGTGATTTTTGCAGTTCGTTCCAGTCATTGGCAGCAGAGAACTGTAAGGAAAGGCGACCAAAGTAAGTGTTGGCTTTGGGGATGATCAGTAAGATTTTTTTTAACATTTATTTTATTTCACCTTTATCTTAACCAGGTAGGCCAGTTGAGAACAAGTTCTCATTTACAACTGCGACCTGGCCAAGATAAACTAGGCAAGTCAGTTAAAAACAAATTCTTATTTAGAAAGACGGCCTACCCGGGCCAAACCCTAACCCGGACGACACTGGGCCAATTGTGCGCCGCCCTATGGGACTCCCAATCATGGCCGTTTGTGATACAGCCTGGAATTGAACCAAGGTCTGTAGTGACTCCTCTAGCACTGAGATGCAAGTGCCTTAGACCGCTGCGCCACTCGGGAGCCAATGCCTTACTGTACGTCATGGAATGTTTTTGTCAAATAGTCACTTTTTAAAACCTCTTTATAAAGTTGGTTTTGTACTGGGAATTTTATAAATATAAAATACTGGGAATTTTATAAATATAAAATACTGGGAATTTAATATTTTCACTGGTATTATGATTGTCCGTTTTGTTTCAAATCTGCGTAGTAGTTAAAACGCTGTCAGCTCCACTTTGATTTGATTTAAATTAAGACTAAAGAGGAACATTTTTGTTTTCATGAGTTGTTTGCCTATTTTGACTTTGCAGCTGGCTTATCGAGCAGAAATCGCTCAGTTCTACCTCCAGGACAAGATTCATGACAATAAACGGCAGCCTGCTACTAAGGCATGTTGCTTGAATAATAGAAATACATTTGATCAAATCTTCAATTACACCCTCTGCTGTACCTCCACAGCCAGAACCTCACCCAGGCCCTCGCCCAGGCCCTGCTAGGTGTGTTCTCTCCTGGGGACCAGCGAGTGGCTCACCACCCCTTCCTGAAGGAGGATCTGATGGAGCTGTCTCTGGACTGGAAGGCCCAGGTACCTGACCTGCTGTTGGATGCTGGGCTCAGGCTGTCTGGTCACTTCCACAAGACCCTAGCTGACCTGGTGTATATACTGCACGGCAACATGGACAGGTAGTAGTATTTGTAGTATTTGTTGGTCTTGAAAGGATAGCTCATAGCTCATAAGAACTGAAGACAGACAAACGATTGAGTTTTATTTTACGTCTTCTCAGAGAGAAGCCTAGTCTGGGAGATGTCAGACTGCTGCTCTACACTACCGTTGGTGTGACAACGACCCCTGACCCCAGACCTGACCCCTGGGCCCAGCTCCTCCTCACGGAGACACACCTGGGACTGGTGCAGGTACATTTAACTCTGTTTAATATATTTATTCATTTATGCAGGAAGATGCCATGCACTCACTCTCACTGTGACATTTTGTCAGATTCATTCATCCATCCCTTCCTTCATGCAGGAGAATGCAGTGTTCCCCCCTGCTCCGCGCCACCTCCCCCTGCTGTCCCGACAAGCACAGTTCCAGGGGGTGTCCCTTCGGTGCCGCTCTGACATCCGCTGTTTGATGGTCGGAGATTGGGCCGGGAGCTCCCCCGGTGTGGGGCGAGATGGAGCCGGGAGCTCCCCCGGTGTGGGGCGAGATGGAGCCGGGAGCTCCCCCGGTGTGGGGCGAGATGGAGCCGGGAGCTCCCCCGGTGTGGGGCGAGATGGAGCCGGGAGCTCCCCCGGTGTGGGGCGAGATGGAGCCGGGAGCTCCCCCGGTGTGGGGCGAGATGGAGCCGGTGATGAAGGTATTTCATTAGATTTTTTGGGGGGGTCAATAAAAACTAAATAAAAACATCAACCACATGTTGATGCAGTCCATTTAAAATCAAGGAAAACACTAAAACGTGTTAGGTTTACCAATTCAACCATTTGGAGTATAAATAGTGTGCTATCTTTTATTTTGAACACAAAGTTTAATGTATTCCGATTGTAGTCTTAGGTGGGGCAATTAGACTGGACATCATCCTATCTCGGAACCGGAGAACCAGGGGAGAGAGGTGGGACAGGCCTCGGGGACACTCTGGAAGAGGAAGTGCTGCTGCTGTACGGAAGGTAGGAAGGGTAGCTGAAGTTGCTATCCTGTATGCTGCCTCTAATTCATGTCCTTCGCCGCATCAGCAGGCTGAAGTGTGGAAATTACATTTCAGCTGCATGTCGGAGGCCGCCTGTCTGATTAATCACTTGTCAAACGTCTGAATGGTCACTGATCAAGGACTGGACAGACTATAATGAACTATAGCTTAGACAGGACCGGACTGAACAGAAGAACTGGTACCTAACTCTCATTGAGAGGAAGTGGAGGTGTATGTTTTCTCACTGAGGGGCAGTACAGTGCATCTGAAAATGACAAGATGGAGAATGGCTCTACTATGGCACTATTAAAGGGCACTTTCCCAAACACAGACTAAAATGAGTCATGGACTTATAAAAGCATGTTCAAAAGACAATCTCCTTGTACTTCGACTTTCATCCAGGACTCGGGTTAATCTATGTCCAGGAAACAGGCCCGTAGAGTACATGAATATATTAATGATGTGTTTTGTTGTTCAATGTTTCCATGCACTGATTTCTATGAAATGTTCATATCCCATTTTCCACATCTTTCTGAAGTGCACTTTATTACTGTTTTCCATGTTGTGGTGTTTTTCCATTCACTGTTCCTGTTGTTTTTGTTTACACTGTAGATTGACCCCAGGACACTTGATTCTAGAGAATATAGCCCATTTTTTAAGGATATATATGCAAAGTGACCAAATAATTGCAGGGTATGCCTTTTTTAAGCATATTTGCACTTTTGACCACACAAAAGACAAGTGTTATACCTCAAATATTTGAAACGTTTGTGTTTTATGGACATATGTAAACAATTTAAAAAAATTACTTTATGCCAAATAATATTATGCAATCTAATTCATTATATTTGTGGAATATTTGAATCACTTGGTAGTTTCAGACACTCGTGTGTGTTAAAATAAATGTATTAAAATGATCATGTTTAAAATGCTGCAGGTGGAAAATATGTTTTGTTTACGTTTGTCAAGCAATAAAAGTTATACAACTTCTCTCTTGGTTTTTGTCAGTCAATCGTTTATAGTAGACGATCTTCTGTGAAGGACTGAAACGTCAGAATGTAGCTTCATCTGCTCATTTTTTCTGATTCTTCTCTGTCCCTCTCTCTCTCTCTCTCTCTCTCACTCGCTCTCTGTGTGTATCTGTCTCTATGGCTGCGTTTTAAAGATCAGAATTGGGCAGCCTATGTGGTGTTAACTCTTGTCAGTAGCTTGCCTCCTTGTCCCTTACGACCCAGCCTCTCCAGTTGGAAGGAACTAGGTTAAATCTGTATTATACTCTCAGCTCAACACCACTCCCCCTTCCTCTCTCAGCTCAACACCACGCCCCCTTCCTCTCTCAGCTCAACACCACGCCCCCTTCCTCTCTCAGCTCAACACCACGCCCCCTTCCTCTCTCAGCTCAACACCACACCCCCCTTCCTCTCTCAGCTCATCACCACACCCCCCTTCCTCTCTCAGCTCAACACCACGCCCCCTTCCTCTCTCAGCTCAACACCACTCCCCCTTCCTCTCTCAGCTCAACACCACACCCCCTTCCTCTCTCAGCTCAACACCACGCCCCCTTCCTCTCTCAGCTCAACACCACGCCCCCTTCCTCTCTCAGCTCAACACCACGCCCCCTTCCTCTCTCAGCTCAACACCATGCCCCCTTCCTCTCTCAGCTCAACACCACGCCCCCTTCCTCTCTCAGCTCAACACCACTCCCCCTTCCTCTCTCAGCTCAACACCACACCCCCTTCCTCTCTCAGCTCAACACCACTCCCCCTTCCTCTCTCAGCTCAACACCACGCCCCCTTCCTCTCTCAGCTCAACACCACGCCCCCTTCCTCTCTCAGCTCAACACCACGCCCCCTTCCTCTCTCAGCTCAACACCACGCCCCCTTCCTCTCTCAGCTCAACACCACTCCCCCTTCCTCTCTCAGCTCAACACCACGCCCCCTTCCTCTCTCAGCTCAACACCACTCCCCCTTCCTCTCAGCTCATCACCACACCCCCCTTCCTCTCTCAGCTCATCACCACACCCCCCTTCCTCTCTCAGCTCATCACCACACCCCCCTTCCTCTCTCAGCTCAACACCACACCCCCCTTCCTCTCTCAGCTCAACACCACACCCCCCTTCCTCTCTCAGCTCAACACCACACCCCCCTTCCTCTCTGCTCAACACCACACCCCCCTTCCTCTCTCTGCTCAACACCACACCCCCCTTCCTCTCTCAGCTCAACACCACACCCCCCTCCCTCTCTCAGCTCAACACCACACCCCCCTTCCTCTCTCAGCTCAACACCACACCCCCCTTCCTCTCTCAGCTCAACACCACACCCCCCTTCCTCTCTCAGCTCAACACCACTCCCCCTTCCTCTCTCAGCTCAACACCACTCCCCCTTCCTCTCTCAGCTCAACACCACTCCCCCTTCCTCTCTCAGCTCAACACCACTCCCCCTTCCTCTCTCAGCTCAACACCACACCCCCCTTCCTCTCTCAGCTCAACACCACACCCCCCTTCCTCTCTCAGCTCAACACCACACCCCCCTTCCTCTCTCAGCTCAACACCACACCCCCCTTCCTCTCTCAGCTCAACACCACACCCCCCTTCCTCTCTCAGCTCAACACCACTCCCCCTTCCTCTCTCAGCTCAACACCACACCCCCTTCCTCTCTCAGCTCAACACCACTCCCCCTTCCTCTCAGCTCATCACCACACCCCCCTTCCTCTCTCAGCTCATCACTACACCCCCCTTCCTCTCTCAGCTCATCACCACACCCCCCTTCCTCTCTCAGCTCATCACCACACCCCCCTTCCTCTCTCAGCTCAACACCACACCCCCCTTCCTCTCTCAGCTCAACACCACACCCCCCTTCCTCTCTCAGCTCAACACCACACCCCCCTTCCTCTCTCAGCTCAACACCACACCCCCCTTCCTCTCTCAGCTCAACACCACACCCCCCTTCCTCTCTCAGCTCAACACCACACCCCCCTTCCTCTCTCAGCTCAACACCACACCCCCCTTCCTCTCTCAGCTCAACACCACACCCCCCTTCCTCTCTCAGCTCAACACCACACCCCCCTTCCTCTCTCAGCTCAACACCACACCCCCCTTCCTCTCTCAGCTCAACACCACTCCCCCTTCCTCTCTCAGCTCAACACCACTCCCCCTTCCTCTCTCAGCTCAACACCACTCCCCCTTCCTCTCTCAGCTCAACACCACTCCCCCTTCCTCTCTCAGCTCAACACCACTCCCCCTTCCTCTCTCAGCTCAACACCACGCCCCCTTCCTCTCTCAGCTCAACACCACGCCCCCTTCCTCTCTCAGCTCAACACCACTCCCCCTTCCTCTCTCAGCTCAACACCACACCCCCTTCCTCTCTCAGCTCAACACCACACCCCCTTCCTCTCTCAGCTCAACACCACTCCCCCTTCCTCTCTCAGCTCAACACCACGCCCCCTTCCTCTCTCAGCTCAACACCACGCCCCCTTCCTCTCTCAGCTCAACACCACGCCCCCTTCCTCTCTCAGCTCAACACCACGCCCCCTTCCTCTCTCAGCTCAACACCACGCCCCCTTCCTCTCTCAGCTCAACACCACGCCCCCTTCCTCTCTCAGCTCAACACCACGCCCCCTTCCTCTCTCAGCTCAACACCACGCCCCCTTCCTCTCTCAGCTCAACACCACGCCCCCTTCCTCTCTCAGCTCAACACCACGCCCCCTTCCTCTCTCAGCTCAACACCACGCCCCCTTCCTCTCTCAGCTCAACACCACGCCCCCTTCCTCTCTCAGCTCAACACCACCCCCCCCTTCCTCTCTCAGCTCATCACCACACCCCCCTTCCTCTCTCAGCTCATCACCACACCCCCCTTCCTCTCTCAGCTCATCACCACACCCCCCTTCCTCTCTCAGCTCAACACCACACCCCCCTTCCTCTCTCAGCTCAACACCACACCCCCCTTCCTCTCTCAGCTCAACACCACACCCCCCTTCCTCTCTCAGCTCAACACCACACCCCCCTTCCTCTCTCAGCTCAACACCACACCCCCCTTCCTCTCTCAGCTCAACACCACACCCCCCTTCCTCTCTCAGCTCAACACCACACCCCCCTTCCTCTCTCAGCTCAACACCACACCCCCCTTCCTCTCTCAGCTCAACACCACACCCCCCTTCCTCTCTCAGCTCAACACCACACCCCCCTTCCTCTCTCAGCTCAACACCACTCCCCCTTCCTCTCTCAGCTCAACACCACTCCCCCTTCCTCTCTCAGCTCAACACCACTCCCCCTTCCTCTCTCAGCTCAACACCACTCCCCCTTCCTCTCTCAGCTCAACACCACTCCCCCTTCCTCTCTCAGCTCAACACCACTCCCCCTTCCTCTCTCAGCTCAACACCACTCCCCCTTCCTCTCTCAGCTCAACACCACTCCCCCCTTCCTCTCTCAGCTCAACACCACACCCCCCTTCCTCTCTCAGCTCAACACCACACCCCCCTTCCTCTCTCAGCTCAACACCACACCCCCCCTTCCTCTCTCAGCTCAACACCACACCCCCCCTTCCTCTCTCAGCTCAACACCACACCCCCCCTTCCTCTCTCAGCTCAACACCACACCCCCCCTTCCTCTCTCAGCTCAACACCACACCCCCCTTCCTCTCTCAGCTCAACACCACACCCCCCTTCCTCTCTCAGCTCAACACCACACCCCCCTTCCTCTCTCAGCTCAACACCACACCCCCCTTCCTCTCTCAGCTCAACACCACACCCCCCTTCCTCTCTCAGCTCAACACCACACCCCCCTTCCTCTCTCAGCTCAACACCACACCCCCCTTCCTCTCTCAGCTCAACACCACACCCCCCTTCCTCTCTCAGCTCAACACCACACCCCCCTTCCTCTCTCAGCTCAACACCACACCCCCCTTCCTCTCTCAGCTCAACACCACACCCCCCTTCCTCTCTCAGCTCAACACCACACCCCCCTTCCTCTCTCAGCTCAACACCACACCCCCCTTCCTCTCTCAGCTCAACACCACACCCCCCTTCCTCTCTCAGCTCAACACCACACCCCCCTTCCTCTCTCAGCTCAACACCACACCCCCCTTCCTCTCTCAGCTCAACACCACACCCCCCTTCCTCTCTCAGCTCAACACCACACCCCCCTTCCTCTCTCAGCTCAACACCACACCCCCCTTCCTCTCTCAGCTCAACACCACACCCCCCTTCCTCTCTCAGCTCAACACCACACCCCCCTTCCTCTCTCAGCTCAACACCACACCCCCCTTCCTCTCTCAGCTCAACACCACGCCCCCTTCCTCTCTCAGCTCAACACCACGCCCCCTTCCTCTCTCAGCTCAACACCACGCCCCCTTCCTCTCTCAGCTCAACACCACGCCCCCTTCCTCTCTCAGCTCAACACCACGCCCCCTTCCTCTCTCAGCTCAACACCACGCCCCCTTCCTCTCTCAGCTCATCACCACGCCCCCTTCCTCTCTCAGCTCATCACCACGCCCCCTTCCTCTCTCAGCTCATCACCACGCCCCCTTCCTCTCTCAGCTCATCACCACACCCCCCTTCCTCTCTCAGCTCATCACCACGCCCCCTTCCTCTCTCAGCTCAACACCACACCCCCCTTCCTCTCTCAGCTCATCACCACACCCCCCTTCCTCTCTCAGCTCATCACCACACCCCCCTTCCTCTCTCAGCTCAACACCACACCCCCCTTCCTCTCTCAGCTCAACACCACACCCCCCTTCCTCTCTCAGCTCAACACCACACCCCCCTTCCTCTCTCAGCTCAACACCACACCCCCCTTCCTCTCTCAGCTCAACACCACGCCCCCTTCCTCTCTCTCAGTTCAACACCACGCCCCCTTCCTCTCTCTCAGCTCAACACCACACCCCCCTTCCTCTCTCTCAGCTCAACACCACACCCCCCTTCCTCTCTCTCAGCTCAACACCACACCCCCCTTCCTCTCTCTCAGCTCAACACCACACCCCCCTTCCTCTCTCTCAGCTCAACACCACACCCCCCTTCCTCTCTCTCAGCTCAACACCACACCCCCCTTCCTCTCTCTCAGCTCAACACCACGCCCCCCTTCCTCTCTCTCAGCTCAACACCACGCCCCCCTTCCTCTCTCTCAGCTCAACACCACGCCCCCTTCCTCTCTCTCAGCTCAACACCACTCCCCTGATTCAGAGGGGTTGGGTTAAATGCGGAAGACAAGGTCAAGGTGAACATCGAACTCATATTGAACCCATCCTATACCTCGTATTGAACCCATCCCAGGAAATTAGCAAACAGGAAACCGCTCACCCAGAGGCGGCGCTTCTAGTGGCCGGAGACTTTAATGCAAGGAAACTTAAATCAGTTCTACCTAATTTCCATCAACATGTTAAATGTGCAGCCAGAGGGAAACAAATCCTACATCCCCTGTACTCCACACACAGAGACGCGTACAAAGCTCTCCCTCGCCCTCCATTTGGTAAATCCGACCATAATTCTATCCTCCTGATTCCTGCTTACACGCTAAAATTAAAGCAGGAATCACCAGTGACTCGGTCTATAAAAAAAGTGGTCAGGTGAAGCAGATGCTAAGCTACAGGACTGTTTTGCTATCACAGACTGGAACATGTTCCAGGATTCTTCAGATTGCATTGAGGAGTACACCACATCAGTCACTGGCTTTATCAATAAGTGCATCGAGGACGTTGTCCCCACAGTGACTGTACGTACATACCCCAACCAGAAGCCATGGATTACAGGCAACATTCGCAATGAGCTAAAGGGCAGAGCTGCTGCTGTCAAGGTGCGGGACTCTAACCCGGAAGCTTATAAGAAAGCCTGCTATGCCCTGCGACGAACCATCAAACAGGCAAAGCGTCAATACAGGGCTAAGATTGAATCATACTACACCGGCTCTGACGCTCGTCTTTTGTGGAAGGGCTTGCAAAGCACAGCCGAGAGCTACCCAGTGACGTGAGCCTTCCAGACTAAATACCTTATATGCCCGCTTCAAGGCAAGTAACACAGAAGCACACATGAGAGCGTCAGCTGTTCCGGACGACTGTGTGATCACGCTCTCCGTAGCCGACGTGAGTAAGACCTTTAAACAGGTCAACATACACAAGGCTGCGGGGCCAGACGGAAAACTAGGATGTGTGCTCCTGGCATGTGCTGACCAACTGGCAGGTGTTTTCACTGACATTTTCAACATGTCCCTGATTGAGTCTGTAATACCAACATGTTTCAAGCAGACCATAGTCCCTGTGCCCAAGAACACAAAGGCAACCTGCCTAAATGACTACAGACCCGAAGCACTCACGCCCGTAGCCATGAAGTGCTTTGAAAGGCTGGTAATGGCTCACATCAACACCATTTTCCAGAAACCCTAGACCCACTGCAATTTGCATACCGCCCAAACAGATCCACAGATGATGCAATCTCTATTGCACTCCACACTGCCCTTTCCCACCTGGACAAAAGGAACACTTATGTGAGAATGCTATTCATTGACTACAGCTCAGCGTTCAACACCATAGTACCCTCATCACTAAGCTAAGGATCCTGGGACTAAACACCTCCCTCTGCAACTGGATCCTGGACTTCCTGACGGGCCGCCCTCAGGTGGTGAGGGTAGGTAGCAACACATCTGCCATGCTGATCCTCAACACTGGAGCTCCACAGGGGTGCGTGCGCAGTCCCCTCCTGTTCACCCACGAATGCATGGCCAGGCACGACTCCAACACCATCATTAAGTTTGCAGACGACACAACAGTGGTAGGCCTGATCACAGACAACGACGAGACAGCCTACAGGGAGGTCAGAGACCTGGCCGGGTGGTGCCAGAATAACAACCTATCCCTCAACGTAACCAAGACTAAGGAGATGATTGTGGACTACAGGAAAAGGAGGACCGAGCACGCCCCCATTCTCATCGACGGGGCTGTAGTGGAGCAGGTTGAGAGCTTCAAGTTCCTTGGTGTCCACATCAACAACAAACTAGAATGGTCCAAACACACCAAGACAGTCGTGAAGAGGGCACGACAAAGCCTATTCCCCTCAGGAAACTAAAAAGATTTTGCATGGGTCCTGAGATCCTCAAAATGTTCTACAGCTGCAACATCGAGAGCATCCTGACTGGTTACATCACTGCCTGGTACGGCAATTGCTTGGCCTCTGACCGCAAGGCACTACAGAGGGTAGTGCGTACGGCCCAGTACATCACTGGGGCTAAGCTGCCTGCCATCCAGGACCTCTACACCAGGCGGTGTCAGAGGAAGGCCCTAAAAATAGTCAAAGACCCCAGCCACACGAGTCATAGACTGTTCTCTCTACTACCACATGGCAAGCGGTACCGGAGTGCCAAGTCTAGGACAAAAAGGCTTCTCAACAGTTTTTACCCCCAAGCCATAAGACTCCTGAACAGGTAATGAAATGGCTACCCGGACTATTTGCATTGTGTCCCCCCCCAACCCCTCTTTTACGCTGCTGCTAATCTCTGTTTATCATATATGCATAGTCACTTTAACTATACATTCATGTACATACTACCTCTAATGGGGCGACCAACCAGTGCTCCCGCACATTGGCTACCCGGGCTATCTGCATTGTGTCGCACCACCCGCCAACCCCTCTTTTACACTACTGCTACTCTCTGTTCATCATATATGCATAGTCACTTTAACCATATCTACATGTACATACTATCTCAATCAGCCCGACTAACCAGTGCCTGTATATAGCCTCACTACTGGTATAGCCTCGCTACTGTATATAGCCTCGCTACTGTATATAGCCTCACTACTGTATATAGCCTCACTACTGGTATAGCCTCTCTACTGTATATAGCCTCGCTACTGGTATAGCCTCGCTACTGTATATAGCCTCGCTACTGTATATAGCCTCGCTACTGGTATAGCCTCACTACTGTTATAACCTCTCTACTGTTATAGCCTCTCTACTGTTATAGCCGCTCTACTGTTAGAGCCTCACTACTGTATATAGCCCTGCTATTGTTATAACCTCTCTACTGTTATAACCTCTCTACTGTTATAACCTCTCTACTGTATATAGCCCTGCTATTGTTATAACCTCTCTACTGTTATAACCTCTCTACTGTTATAACCTCTCTACTGTTATAACCTCTCTACTGTTATAGCCTCTCTACTGTTATAGCCTCTCTACTGTATATAGCCCTGCTACTGTTATAACCTCTCTACTGTTATAGCCTCACTACTGTTATAACCTCTCTACTGTTATAACCTCTCTACTGTATATAGCCCTGCTATTGTTATAACCTCTCTACTGTTATAACCTCTCTACTGTTATAACCTCTACTGTATATAGCCCTGCTATTGTTATAACCTCTACTGTTATAACCTCTCTACTGTTATAACCTCTCTACTGTTATAACCTCTCTACTGTTATAGCCTCTCTACTGTTATAGCCTCTCTACTGTATATAGCCCTGCTACTGTTATAACCTCTCTACTGTTATAGCCTCACTACTGTTATAACCTCTCTACTGTTATAACCTCTCTACTGTTATAACCTCACTACTGTATATAGCCCTGCTACTGTTATAACCTCTCTACTGTTATAACCTCACTACTGTATATAGCCCTGCTACTCTTATTATCTCTCTACTGTTATAGCCTCTCTACTGTTATAGCCTCTCTACTGTTATAGCCTCACTACTGTTATAACCTCTCTACTGTTATAACCTCTCTACTGTTATAACCTCTCTACTGTATATAGCCCTGCTACTGTTATAACCTCTCTACTGGTATAGCCTCACTACTGTTATAACCTCTCTACTGTTATAACCTCTCTACTGTATATAGCCCTGCTACTGTTATAACCTCTCTACTGTTATAGCCTCACTACTGTTATAACCTCTCTACTGTTATAACCTCTCTACTGTTATAACCTCTCTACTGTATATAGCCCTGCTACTGTTATAACCTCTCTACTGTTATAACCTCTCTACTGTTGTTTTTCACTGTCTTTTTACTCTTGTTGTTATTTCTTTACTTACCTATTGTTCACATAACACCTTTTTTGGACTGTTTGTTAGAGCCTGTAAGTAACCGTTTCACTGTAAGGTCTACTACACCTGTTGTATTCAGCATTTCACTGTGAGGTCTACTACACCTGTTGTATTCAGCATTTCACTGTAAGGTCTACTACACCTGTTGTATTCAGCATTTCACTGTAAGGTCTACTACACCTGTTGTATTCTGCATTTCACTGTAAGGTCTACTACACCTGTTGTATTCAGCATTTCACTGTAAGGTCTACTACACCTGTTGTATTCAGCATTTCACTGTAAGGTCTACTACACCTGTTGTATTCAGCATTTCACTGTAAGGTCTACTACACCTGTTGTATTCAGCATTTCACTGTAAGGTCTACTACACCTGTTGTATTCAGCATTTCACTGTGAGGTCTACTACACCTGTTGTATTCAGCATTTCACTGTAAGGTCTACTACACCTGTTGTATTCGGCGCACGTGACAAATACACACATCCTATTGAACCCATCCTATTGAACCCATTCTATTGAACCCATCCTATTGAACCCATTCTATTGAACCCATTCTATTGAACCCATTCTATTGAACCCATCCTATACCCAGTGAGTTTCTCTGGTCTTTCCAATTAACACTGCACTGATGGATAGGAGTTCTTTACTCAAACTGATGACGATGCTGGTTTAACAGTTGATCATCATGTTCCATCGCTGAGAGGAATTTGAGGTCAAACTCAATGAGAAGCGGAAAGGCTGACAGACAGACTGATTAAGTACACATGCACACACTCCAAACTCTCACAGTCTGAGGTCAGGACTGACTGGTCCCCTCATGTCTGCTAAATGTCATGCCCAGCAGCAGCAGAGTGCAAACAGTCCTCCTTTCTTCTCTTCCTCCTCCTTTCTCCTCATTTGTCCTCTCTCTCTTCGCTCTCTCCTCGGTTCTACTTTTCCTTCTCCTCCCTTCTCTCTTTCTCATCCTTTCTCCTCCCTTCTTTCTTCCTCTCTTTCTCCTTCCACCTCCCCTACTGCTCTTCTCCTCCCTTCCTCCTCCCTTTCTCCTTTCTCCTCTTTCTACTTCCTCCTCCCCTTCTGCTCTCTCCTCCCCTTCTGCTCTCTCCTCCTTTCTACTGTTTCCTAATTTCTATTCGTTCTCCTCTTTCCTCTCTCCACTCCATTCTACATTATCTTTCCTCAGTTCTCTCTTTCCACAGTTCTCCTCTCTCCTCAGTTCTCCTCTCTCCTCAGTTCTCCTCTCTCCTCCATTCTCCTCTCTCTCCTCTGTTCTCTCTTTCCTCAGTTCTCCTCTCTCTCCTCTGTTCTCCTCTGTTCTCCTCTCTCTCCTCTGTTCTCCTCTCTCTCCTCTGTTCTATATCATCTGTTCTCCTCTGTTCTCCTCTCTCTCCTCTGTTCTCCTCTCTCTCCCTCTGTTCTCCTCTCTCTCCTCTGTTCTATATCATCTGTTCTCCTCTCTCTCCTCTGTTCTCCTCTCTCTCCTGTGTTCTAGTCTCTCTCCTCTGTTCTCCTCTCTCTCCTCTGTTCTCCTCTCTCTTCTGTTCTCTTTTTCTTCCGTTCTCCTCTCTCACCTCCGTTCTCCTCTCTGCTCCCAGTCTGAAGGGGAGAACAAAGCACCCTATTTTTTAAACTGTATAGTGCTCTATGTATCAAACACAAAAGGATGAGAAGGAAAAATAAATCATAGCCAAATGTTGATGTTTACTCCAAGTTCCCACAATGTGCTTGGGAAAGATTACAATTATGGTTTATTTCTTCGCCACCGGCTCGTTCATAAGTTCTAAAGCCATTTTGGAGGGGGGTAATGTATTACAAATATTTTTACAGGTCCTGAAAGGGGTTCATATAGATGAGAGGGGAGAGTCTGTCCTCTGGTAGATAAAGCAAAAGTGGAGTCTGTCATTGAAAACACAGAGAAGGGTGCTTCCGCTCTGAATTACACTTTTCCTCACCTTGAGCACTTTTCAGACAGCCAGTGGAATAACTCTGAGTACCCTTCCGGAGTACAAGACTTGTCCCTGTAGTCAAAGCAGCTGATGCCTTCACAGGAGGGCGACAAACCACAGTCTATGCGACAACTGCCGGTGACCATAGCAACAAAATAAACATTATCGACGTGTGGAAAAAATTGCTACAACACCATAAGAATTCATAAAAATGCAAACAAATGATTGGAATAGAAAACAATTTAGTTTTATTGTTCAACACGAATCTGTGAGCTGATAGTGTGCAAGTAGAGTACCAAAGTATGAGTCATAATACCCATGAAACCTAGCTGTCAAACAGGGAAATGGTTCCAATTATTTTCCCACAATTCAACTTTCCGATAGAGGATTTTTAGAAACACTTAAAATAAGGGCTGTGTTTTTGTGTAGGCTTACCATGGCGTGACGTTTTGATAACCATGTAAATCTCTCCAGGACAATGTGACTTAGCATAGCACTGACGTAAAGTACTTAAGTAAAAACCTAAGTTGTTTTTTGGGGGTATCTGTACTTTACTTTACTATTTATATTTTTGACTACTTTTACATTTACTTCTCGACATTCCTAAAGAAAATGATGTACTTTTTACATACATTTCCCCTGACACCCAAAAGTACTTGTCACGACAGCAAAATGATTTAATTCACATCCTTCTCATGAGAACATCCCTGGTCGTCCCTACTGCCTCTGATCTTACGGACTCACCAAACACGCTTCCTTTGTAAATGATGTTTTGAGGGTTGGAGCTTTCCCCTGGCTATCTGTAAATACATTTTAAAAAACGTACTGCTTTGCTTAATATAAGTAATTTGTAATTATTTATACTTTTACTTTTGATACTTAAGTATATTTAAAACCAAATACTTTTAGACTTTTACTCAATTAGTATTTTACCGGGTGACTTTCACTTTTACTTGAGTCATTTTCTATTAAGGTATCTTTACTTTTACTCAAGTATAGCAATTGTGTACTTTTCCACCACTGGGCATTAGACATGGAGATATTCATAGGTGATGGTCTCAATTCTAATAGCTACTCTGTGGACTGGTTTTGCTGTCTGGTCTCATTCATCCTCATCAGTGTTCTGAATCACAACACACTTGGTTTATTCCCTGATTTAGTTATAAACCAAGTTGTCCGTTTTCCATTTGTTTAGCCTGTTTAATAATGTCATCTCAAGGCATTGTAATGTAATGCCATAGACTTAGACACCTCTAGCGCCCCCAAAAGCCTATTTTAGCATGGGTGGTGCCATTGAGGAATGTCACAATTTTGAAGTAGTGAACTGGGTGGGACTACCTACGGGTTAAGGAAGGATCACATAATTCCGTACAGGTCATCAGGAGGGATCAGCCAATGAATTGTACTTGTTAGCAAATATTCCATAACTGCAGGTGGTGGTGAATCGACAACCTTGGCTTTATACCTGTTCAGACAACACACTCCAGGGGGCAGTGTGCACCATTTCAGTTTGTTTACCAATTCATAGAAGTAGTAGAATAAGAAATTGATTACTTTAAAATGTAGATGACCTCTGTAACCAGGTTTCAAACCCAACCTTTTATGCGAGTAAAGTACATAGAAATGTCACAACATGCCTTATAGAAACAGCTAATTTGTCGCTAAACTTTCCAAATGTCGACAAAACAAAATATACTAGACAAGGTGGGATCTTTTTGTGTCTGTAAAAAGGAATTATGCGAGAAATGGCGGTGGAAATGGCTTTATGCACAAATATTAATGTAATAACCAATCAACCATCAAAGTAAACTGTGAGTCACGTGACGACATGGTGTGTTGTCCTCCCACGTCGACTCGGGAAAGAAAGCAGTTTATTATGCTACAGATGAAATAAGTTCTGATGAACATCACAGGGGGGTCAAAGTGCACAGTGATGCGCTTGATGCTCCTTTCCAATAAAAAATGGAGGGTCTTATTCTGGTGACATGATGATCGATGCTTGACTGCCGTTTGACAAATAAAAATAATCAAGCTATTTTGTCCATAATAAACTCATTGTTTAGGCTATAGGCTATCCACACTGTATCTGTGAGCTGTTGGCTAGAGCACACGTGCCAAGATCAGAGTGGACACGTTCGCAAAAATTTTGGGGGGACAAAACCATCAGCAGAGTTGAAAATATGATGGAAACCCATTTAACTTTTTTTCTATTCATGATCATCAATGCTTCGCTGCCATTTGACAAATAAACATTTCGCTCTTTTGTCCATAATAATCTCACCGTGTAGACAAATTCGTTTTTAGCTTGGCTTCCGTCTTACATATAAACAAACTTGCTCTCATCATGTAGGCAGCGCCTACCCACACCGTATCTACGAGCTGTTGCCAAAACCAGAGATTCCCTTTTATACAAAGCGTTTATTTTTACAAAACCATCAGTAGATGAAAATACGATGGAAACACATTTTACTTGTTATTTTTTTTCTCAGTACATGGGAGTTTAACTGCAAAAGTCATTTTTATGTGCACTACTTCATCAGAAACATCTACAACAAGTCAGTTTGACGGGAACATCTCTGGTGGAAACATGTGCATATTGTTTTTGTGCTGGTTTTAGAATTTTCACATGAAAATCTATTGGATGGAAACATAGCTAATGACACTTGTCATGTGGTCACAGACTCCCTAATGGGACAGATGCAAAGATGAGAACTATACTAACTATGTCTGAGTGAATGTGTCTGAGTGTCTGAGTGTCTGAGTGTCTGAGTGAATGAGTGAATGTGTCTGAGTGTCTGAGTGAATGAGTGAATGTGTCTGAGTGAATGTGTCTGAGTGAATGTGTCTGAGTGAATGAGTGAATGTGTCTGAGTGAATGAGTGAATGTGTCTGAGTGAATGAGTGAATGTGTCTGAGTGAATGTGTCTGAGTGAATGAGTGAATGTGTCTGAGTGTCTGAGTGAATGTGTCTGAGTGAATGTGTCTGAGTGAATGTGTCTGAGTGAATGAGTGAATGTGTCTGAGTGAATGAGTGAATGTGTCTGAGTGAATGAGTGAATGTGTCTGAGTGTCTGAGTGAATGAGTGAATGTGTCTGAGTGAATGTGTCTGAGTGAATGTGTCTGAGTGAATGTGTCTGAGTGAATGTGTCTGAGTGAATGTGTCTGAGTGAATGTGTCTGAGTGAATGTGTCTGAGTGAATGTGTCTTGAGTGAATGTGTCTTGAGTGAATGTGTCTTGAGTGAATGTGTCTTGAGTGAATGTGTCTTGAGTGTGTGAGTGAACATTGTACCAGTGAATAAAGTCTAATAAATTACTTAAAACATTAGCTATAGATATTACATATAGTATAATTATTGCAAAACTTTACTTATTTGATAAGAACGTTGAACATGTTAGCCATAGTAGTATAATTACTTAACATCATAGCTATAATAACATAGTTATGGCAAAACTTTACTTCTTTTGAAAACTTTTGGCCTTTTACTTATCAACACTGAACAAAAATATAAATGCTACAAGCAACAATTTCAAATATTTTACTGAGTTACAGTTCATAAGGAAATCAGTCAATTGAAATAAATAAATTAGGCCCTAATCCATGCATTTCACATGACTGCATTTAACCCAACCCCTCTGAGTCAGAGCAGTGCGGAAGGCTACCTTAATCGACATCCACGTCTTCGGCGCCCGGGGAACAGTGGGTTAACTGCCTTGCTCAGGGGCAGAACGACAGAGTTTTACCTTGTCAGCTCGGGGATTCGATCCAATCAACCTTTAGGTTACTATCCCAACCCTCCTACCCACCAGGATACCTGCCACCCCTAATATCAGTTGGTACTCTGTAATTTATAATGACATATTCACTATTTGCAGTTACTGAATAGTTTTTCAATACAATTCAACAATAAAGTCCTGTATATTTAATGCAGCATTGTGGAAAAGTTTTGTGGGAGGGGAAAGAATCACTGGCTCATTAGCATATTGTAATGCGTGCCTTGTAAGTGGCTATATTTGTTGCAACCGTTAGTGGGAGTGCGATTCCAACTGAAGTGATATTTGGATGAAGTTCCCAAATAAATAAATGTATGTAGAGAACAGATCAGAGAGGCAGTCTCAGACCTTTAATGGTTGAATATTTAACCGTATCCATCTGTTCTGTTTTGTAGTTACAGCCAGTTTGGAAGCCTTTGCTTCTAAATGTGCAAGTGATATAAAACCCAAGATATTCATTAATACACTGTAAAATACAAATTCCTAGCAGCCAACCTGCTTTCTCCAGTACCGTGTAACTACAGTAAAAGGGATAGTCAGAGATACATCTTGTAATTACAATTATTTTGGAGACGAGTGTATCCTTAACTACAACAACAGTTTACAACAACATGTGTCTGAGTGTCTGAGTGTCTGAGTGAATGAGTGAATGAGTCTGAGTGTCTGAGTGAATGAGTGAATGTGTCTGAGTGAATGTGTCTGAGTGTCTGAGTGAATGAGTGAATGTGTCTGAGTGAATGTGTCTGAGTGAATGTGTCTGAGTGAATGTGTCTGAGTGAATGTGTCTGAGTGAATGTGTCTGAGTGAATGTGTCTGAGTGAATGAGTGAATGTGTCTGAGTGTCTGAGTGAATGTGTCTGAGTGAATGTGTCTGAGTGTCTGAGTGAATGAGTGAATGTGTCTGTGTGTCTGAGTGAATGTGTCTGAGTGAATGTGTCTGAGTGAATGTGTCTGAGTGTCTGAGTGAATGTGTCTGAGTGAATGTGTCTGAGTGAATGTGTCTGAGTGTCTGAGTGAATGTGTCTGAGTGAATGTGTCTGAGTGTCTGAGTGAATGTGTCTGAGTGAATGTGTCTGAGTGAATGTGTCTGAGTGAATGTGTCTTGTGTGAGTGAACATTGTACCAGTGAATAAAGTCTAATAAATTACTTAAAACATTAGCTATAGATATTACATATAGTATAATTATTGCAAAACTTTACTTATTTGATAAGAACGTTGAACATGTTAGCCATAGTAGTATAATTACTTAACATCATAGCTATAATAACATAGTTATGGCAAAACTTTACTTATTTTGAAAACTTTTGGCCTTTTACTTATCAACACTGAACAAAAATATAAATGCTACAAGCAACAAGTTCTAATATTTTACTGAGTTACAGTTCATAAGGAAATCAGTCAATTGAAATAAATAAATTAGGCCCTAATCCATGCATTTCACATGACTGCATTTAACCCAACCCCTCTGAGTCAGAGCAGTGCGGAGGGCTGCCTTAATCGACATCCACGTCTTCGGCGCCCGGGGAACAATGGGTTAACTGCCTTGCTCAGGGGCAGAACGACAGAGTTTTACCTTGTCAGCTCGGGGATTCGATCCAATCAACCTTTAGGTTACTATCCCAACCCTCCTACCCACCAGGATACCTGCCACCCCTAATATCAGTTGGTACTCTGTAATTTATAATGACATATTCACTATTTGCAGTTACTGAATAGTTTTTCAATACAATTCAACAATAAAGTCCTGTATATTTAATGCAGCATTGTGGAAAAGTTTTGTGGGAGGGGAAAGAATCACTGGCTCATTAGCATATTGTAATGCGTGCCTTGTAAGTGGCTATATTTGTTGCAACCGTTAGTGGGAGTGCGATTCCAACTGAAGTGATATTTGGATGAAGTTCCCAAATAAATAAATGTATGTAGAGAACAGATCAGAGAGGCAGTCTCAGACCTTTAATGGTTGAATATTTAACCGTATCCATCTGTTCTGTTTTGTAGTTACAGCCAGTTTGGAAGCCTTTGCTTCTAAATGTGCAAGTGATATAAAACCCAAGATATTCATTAATACACTGTAAAATACAAATTCCTAGCAGCCAACCTGCTTTCTCCAGTACCGTGTAACTACAGTAAAAGGGATAGTCAGAGATACATCTTGTAATTACAATTATTTTGGAGACGAGTGTATCCTTAACTACAACAACAGTTTTCAGTAACGGTTACAGAAACTTTTTACTTCCTACGTCTGTGATGTTTTTTTTTTAACCAACCTCCTAAGTTCCTAAGGACAAGAGTGCCTGCTGACTTGGTGCTATAAATTCGATTTTAGTCAAACATTTGGTACCCGTAAAATGGATTACAGTAGCTGTACTGTAAAATAAATTACAGTAATTTACTGGCCAATTGCAGCCAGTAAGTTACTGTAAATTTGACAGGAAATGTTTTACAGTGTAGAGTCCAGAATTGCGATTTATCACTCTCCGTTTTCAATGTTGTTGTTTTTGTATCTTGTCATTGTATCTAGAATGTTAGCTAAGTTAGCCAGGTCTATATTTCAGTTGTAAATATAATCGCAATGGAACGTTGTTATTGTTGTGATTGATGACGACGGTGGAAAACACCGCCCCTCATTACACTTTACAAGCGTATCAGTACCAGATATTTTCGGGTACCAGACAGGTACACTTTTGACCCTCATGAAACCAAACCCAAACAAATGTAATCGAAAAATGGACCCAGCCGCACCAGCTCGGGTACGGTACAGTACAGTAACTAGGAGGAAAACCTCTATATGTGTCTTTTCTACTGACGAAACAAAATAATACATGTAATAATATTAAATATTCCATTTAGTAGGCACTTTTATCCAAAGCGACTTAGTCATGCATGCACACATTTTCATACGGGTAGTTCCTGGAATCGAACCCACTATCTTGGCTTTGTAAACGCTATAATGTTCTTTTGGGAGCCATTGTGTATGTTGACAGAGGAGGAGACAAAAACCGGAACATTCAATGGATTTCTGTCTTTGTGATTGAGCCTTAATGGGTATACTTTATGTGTCGTAGCCTACAGTACCAGTAGTATGGAAAGAGTCTCTGAATACACACACAAACAATCTCCTCTCTCTCTCTTCTGTCTCTCTCTCTTCTCTCTTATCTCTTCCTCTCTCTCTCTTCTCTATTTCTCTCTCTCTCTCTCTCTCTCTCTCTCTCTCTCTCTCTCTCTCTCTCTCTCTCTCTCTCTCTCTCTCTCTCTCTCTCTCTCTCTCTCTCTCTCTCTCTCATGCTTTAGCTTCATCAGTGCACTCTTCTCTAATGGACCCAGTGTGAGGCAACAGAGCAGGGTTTTATTCAGCCCTTCTGATGGAATGTGTCGGGGGGGTTAGTCTCTGAAGAAAACATCACAATGGCACTCAGAATGTCACACCACCACCACATCCTGCTCAGAGTCCTGCTCATTTGTGTCTGTCTGTCCTCGGGCCAGAGAAATTTCAATGCCCTTTTTAGAAGGATGGTTTTATCACACAGTGCCATTTCTAAATTGGAATACATTCAGAGTCCCCTCCAACCCCGCCGACCACCCTCCCTCCACCCCCCCTCATTTTTTTTGTTGACCTCGCATGAGTTGAATTAGCATTTGTAGGAACTGCGAGACATTTGCCACCGTGGTTTGTGACAGATTTCACTGGCTCCATTTGACTGCTGCCCTGGGGGGGGACGTGACGGAGTAGAACAGCCTTCAGTTAGACCATCTGTTGAATCTCACTGAGACTGGCTGGAGCTACCCAGCAGAGACTTGAGAGAGAGAGTGTGTGTGTGTGTGTGTGTGCCTGTGTGTGTGTGTGTGTGCCTGTGTGTGTGTGTGTGTGTGTGTGCGTGCGTGAGAGAGTCTTTACATGACTGCTACCATGTCTGCCATCACTCTGAAGCCCCAGTGGCTCTGTGATGTCTGGGGATTAGAAGGAGTAAGTGCTGCTCTAGGTATCAGCAGACTGAAAATAGAAACATTTATTCATATTTCCTTGAGGTTATTACGGAAATGTTTTTGTAAACAAACCCGTTTTTAATTTTTTATTGCATATTTATGTGTGGGAGAAGTTTGAATTGATTTGGAAACTGGGTGTAGTCCATTATACAGATAACATCTAAGAAAAGAGTCCATTAAATGACCATTACATTTTATTTTGGGACTGGATGGAATAACAGTGTTTACGCATAGATAGGCTGAAAGGGCACAGCGTGGAGGGATGGACGGATGGATGGATGGAGGGATGGACGGATGGATGGAGGGATGGACGGATGGATGGAGGGATGGACGGAGGGAGGGAGGGAGGGAGGGAGGGAGGGAGGGAGGGAGGGAGGGAAGGATGGAAGGATGGATGGATGGATGGAGGCTGGTGCATTAGCATAACGATAAATCCTTAGAAAGCATTGAGGCCAATTTACATCAGGGCCGGCAGAGGAGAGGAGAGGAGAGGAGAGGAGAGGAGAGGACATGAGAGGACAGAGGAGAGGACATGAGAGGACAGAGGAGAGGAGAGGAGAGGAGAGGAGAGGAGAGGAGAGGAGAGGAGAGGAGAGGAGAGGAGAGGAGAGGAGAGGAGAGGAGAGGATTGCGTTAATAATGCCAAATTCAATCTGGGCCCGGCCAGAGAAAAGTCTGAATTGTTCTCTTGCCAGTTTACAACCTTTCTCTATGACATTTCTCTCAGATAAAATCTGTTTTCTGAAGATGTAAGCACAAAGTCATTTGTGTTTGGGGCGTACAAAGTGCCGTGTCACTCAGTGACCCGATGAATATTGGGATGAAGAGTCACTGTGTTCCTCTCTCCTTAGCCACACACACACACACACACACACACACACACACACACACACACACACACACACACACACACACACACACACCCCCCCCCCCTATGGGTACCACAAAGCAGACAGTCTCTCCTATTTACGACGGCCCTTCTGAGAAACAAAACACGTCTGTTTTCCCAACGAGACAGAGAGAGAAGAAGAGCCGAGCCGAGCCGAGCCTGCTGATGCTCCTATTTCTAGACCTGCCTCTCCAGCTCCATTATTCAAGCAGCAGAAGTTGTGTTACCGTGTAGGTAGTTGCGTCATCGTGGTAACAGTGTTATGAATTGCGCAGGAAGATGAATAATTACTAGTTTGCTCGCGACAAACCTATTTTACAGGTGTTGCTACTTACAGTATTCAGATGGGATTTGTGCTGATTGCTTTCCTATGAGGATGATGGGTAATAATGGCTTTTGGGCCAGAGGATGTGTTGGATCGCCTGCTGATGAAGTACGTTTTGAAACCCAAATGACAATTGATGAGACTGACGGACATATAATAGAACTTTTAAGACCCCAATGAGACTCAGTGAAGCAAAACAGCAGGAAGTATAGACATTTCAGAGCCTCAGTGTGGGCCTGCTGTTCCTAACACCTGAGCTCAGTCTATAGACATCTCAGAGCCTTCAGTGTGGGCCTGCTGTTCCTAACACCTGAGCTCAGTCTATAGACATATCAGAGCCTTCAGTGTGGGCCTGCTGTTCCTAACACCTGAGCTCAGTCTATAGACATCTCAGAGCCTTCAGTGTGGGCCTGCTGTTCCTAACACCTGAGCTCAGTCTATAGACATCTCAGAGCCTTCAGTGTGGGTCTGCTGTTCCTAACACCTGAGCTCAGTCTATAGACATATCAGAGCCTTCAGTGTGGGCCTGCTGTTCCTAACACCTGAGCTCAGTCTATAGACATCTCAGAGCCTTCAGTGTGGGCCTGCTGTTCCTAACACCTGAGCTCAGTCTATAGACATCTCAGAACCTTCAGTGTGGGCCTGCTGTTCCTAACACCTGAGCTCAGTGTATAGACATCTCAGAGCCTTCAGTGTGGGCCTGCTGTTCCTAACACCTGAGCTCAGTCTATAGACATCTCAGAGCCTTCAGTGTGGGCCTGCTGTTCCTAACACCTGAGCTCAGTCTATAGACATCTCAGAGCCTCAGTGTGGGCCTGCTGTTCCTAACACCTGAGCTCAGTCTATAGACATCTCAGAACCTTCAGTGTGGGCCTGCTGTTCCTAACACCTGAGCTCAGTCTATAGACATCTCAGAACCTTCAGTGTGGGCCTGCTGTTCCTAACACCTGAGCTCAGTCTATAGACATATCAGAGCCTTCAGTGTGGGCCTGCTGTTCCTAACACCTGAGCTCAGTCTATAGACATCTCAGAACCTTCAGTGTGGGCCTGCTGTTCCTAACACCTGAGCTCAGTCTATAGACATCTCAGAGCCTTCAGTGTGGGCCTGCTGTTCCTAACACCTGAGCTCAGTGTATAGACATCTCAGAGCCTTCAGTGTGGGTCTGCTGTTCCTAACACCTGAGCTCAGTGTATAGACATCTCAGAGCCTTCAGTGTGGGTCTGCTGTTCCTAACACCTGAGCTCAGTGTATAGACATCTCAGAGCCTTCAGTGTGGGCCTGCTGTTCCTAACACCTGAGCTCAGTCTATAGACATCTCAGAGCCTTCAGTGTGGGCCTGCTGTTCCTAACACCTGAGCTCAGTCTATAGACATCTCAGAGCCTTCAGTGTAGGCCTGCTGTTCCTAACACCTGAGCTCAGTCTATAGACATCTCAGAACCTTCAGTGTGGGCCTGCTGTTCCTAACACCTGAGCTCAGTCTATAGACATCTCAGAGCCTTCAGTGTGGGCCTGCTGTTCCTAACACCTGAGCTCAGTCTATAGACATCTCAGAGCCTTCAGTGTGGGCCTGCTGTTCCTAACACCTGAGCTCAGTGTGTTGCTCTTGTTTCAGTAAATTGACTCTTTGTAAGTTGTTAGTCTCACTAGAAGAGACAGGTTTCCTCCCACAATGTTCTCTTAGCTCTGGGATTTCCAACACTAGTCAGTTGTTCCGTTGGCCTGCACCTTGCTACCGTATATCATTTGAACCAAACCATACATTACATATGAAATGTAGAAAGCGGAATAAAACTGTTCCCAGACCAGTTCTGTGTGTGCGAAGGGGCTACGCTGCATGATAGTGGAAGGCTTTATTTGACCCTGCCCAGCCATGTGGTATAAAACTGTTCCCAGACCAGTTCTGTGTGTGCGAAGGGGCTATGCTGCATGATAGTGAAAGGCTTTATTTGACCCTGCCCAGCCATGTGGTATAAAACTGTTCGCAGACCAGTTCTGTGTGTGCGAAGGGGCTACGCTGCATGATAGTGAAAGGCTTTATTTGACCCTGCCCAGCCATGTGGTATAAAACTGTTCGCAGAACTGTGTCTGAGCCTGTCCTGTGAGGCCTGCTTTATCACTGCGAGCTAGGCAGGCCTTACAGAACCACCTGTCCTGTCCTCCCTCTGTGTCACTGAGTCAAGATAACGCCCATTTTCCTCCTCTGCTCCAGGCTTGCAGAGGTACGCTATTACCTTCCTTCTTCCAGCCAACACACACACACACACACACACACACACACACACACACACACACACACACACACACACACACACACACACACACACACACTCTCTCTCTCGTTCTCTTTCTCAGCCTCTACATTACCTTTACCAACCCTACGAACTCCTCTGCAAAGTTTAAATTTTTCATTCCTATGCTTTCTCTTGCTCTTCTTGCCATCCATTTAGTGTGTGTCTGTGTGTGTGTGTCTCTGTGTGCACGTGCGTGTCTCCCATTTACAAGGGGAAAAGGTTAAGTTCTCTGTCATTACTTACACTTCCAGTGTCCATATACCCTATCCACAATCCCCAGCCCTCATCTTAATCTCAGCCTGAAGCCTACTACCACTCAGTCATTATCCCCAGTGTCTATGGCATAGCTCCATTTACCTCACTCAGTCATTATCCCCAGTGTCTATGGCATAGCAAGGCATAGCTCCATTTACCTCACTCAGTCATTATCCCCAGTGTCTATGGCATAGCTCCATTTACCTCACTCAGTCATTATCCCCAGTGTCTATGGCATAGCAAGGCATAGCTCCATTTACCTCACTCAGTCATTATCCCCAGTGTCTATGGCATAGCAAGGCATAGCTCCATTTACCTCACTCAGTCATTATCCCCAGTGTCTATGGCATAGCTCCATTTACCTCACTCAGTCATTATCCCCACTGTCTATGGCTTAGCAAGGCCTAGCTCCATTTACCTCACTCAGTCATTATCCCCAGTGTCTATGGCATAGCTCCATTTACCTCACTCAGTCATTATCCCCAGTGTCTATGGCATAGCAAGGCATAGCTCCATTTACCTCACTCAATCATTATCCCCACTGTCTATGGCTTAGCAAGGCCTAGCTCCATTTACCTCACTCAGTCATTATCCCCACTGTCTACGGCATAGCAAGGCCTAGCTCCATTTACCTCACTCAGTCATTATCCCCAGTATCTATGGCCTAGCTCCATTTACCTCACTCAGTCATTATCCCCACTGTCTATGGCTTAGCTCCATTTACCTCACTCAGTCATTATCCCCAGTGTCTATGGCATAGCCCCATTTACCTCACTCAGTCATTATCCCCAGTGTCTATGGTCTAGCTCCATTTACCTCTCAGTCATTATCCCCACTGTTTATGGCTTAGCTCCATTTACCTCACTCAGTCATTATCCCCAGTGTCTATGGTCTAGCTCCATTTACCTCACTCAGTCATTATCCCCAGTGTCTATGGTCTAGCTCCATTTACCTCACTCAGTCATTATCCCCCAGTGTCTATGGTCTAGCTCCATTTACCTCACTCAGTCATTATCCCCAGTGTCTATGGCCTAGCTCCATTTACCTCACTCAGTCATTATCCCCCAGTGTCTATGGCCTAGCTCCATTTACCTCACTCAGTCATTATCCCCCAGTGTCTATGGCCTAGCTCCATTTACCTCAGCCCCAGTTCTGCTCTATTTCCATGTAATTGGTACTGATAGTGCTCTGGGTGCCATTTTGGATGTTTGATTAGGCCTATAGTCCTTCTTCTCTGAGTGGAGGGAGCAGACAGGAAGCAAAGTGTCTGTCTCGCTGCTTCTCTCTCGCTGCTTCTCTCTCTCTCTCTCTGTTTCTCTCTCTCTCTGTTTCTCTCTCTCTCTCTCTCTGTTTCTCTCTCTCTCTCTGTGTTTCTCTCTCTCTCTCTGTTTCTCTCTCTCTCTCTCTCTCTCTGTGGGCCTGTTAACAGCTCCTCTCCTCAGAAAGAGCTCCCCTGGTACTTACCCTCCGCCCCACCGAGATCTACCCACCGACGAGGCACTGTGGCTGGGGCAATTTGTCCAACATGAAGAGCCTCTCCTGGGAGTGTGTTTAACTGCTAAATGATCTGGCAGGACCCAGTTCTAATCCTCCACAGCGCTGGTCCCCAAGTAGAAAATGGCACCCTATTCCCTATGTAGCTCACTATGGGCCCGTGTCAAAGGTAGTGCACTACGAAGGGAATAGGGTGCCATTTGAAGACTATTTATGTAAATTCAGGTGTGATATGATTTTGTCTCTCGGTGCTGGTTTACCGGCTATTTCTCAGCTCCCCTGGGGACAGACTGTTACAGTCCCTCCGGTTATCCCGACACAACCAGCCCCAGGGAGCATGCACAGGCAAACATACGGATGGGAGTATAGGCCTGAATACATATGGAGAATCCACACAGAAGTAGCACATCCAGTAATGACGGCAGTTATTCTCCTCTCTGTGTTCTTTCCCTTTCACTAGTTAGTGTAGGCCTCCACACACAAGGGTTGTGCTTCCTTAGGAGACGCTCACTCCTCAGCTAGCACATTTGGTTTCTTGTAAGTTGTGGGAACGTCCGTTTTTTTTGGTTTCCCATTGGTTCTGGGAACTAAGCCATACTTTTCCTGACTGGTCAAATCTGTGAGCCGAAGTGAAAATTTCACCTGTTCTGGGAACGTACATTTTTAGGTTCCAGGGAGGTTCTGAGAACGTCTTACTGTGGTTCCAGGGAGGTTCTGAGAACGTCTTACTGTGGTTCCAGCGAGGTTCTGAGAACGTTTTACTGTGGTTCCAGCGAGGTTCTGAGAACGTTTTACTGTGGTTCCAGCGAGGTTCTGAGAACGTTTTACTGTGGTTCCAGGGAGGTTCTGAGAACGTCTTGCTGTGCTTCCAGGGAGGTTCTGAGAACGTCTTACTGTGGTTCCAGGGAGGTTCTGAGAACGTTTTACTGTGGTTCCAGGGAGGTTCTGAGAACGTCTTGCTGTGCTTCCAGGGAGGTTCTGAGAACGTCTTACTGTGGTTCCAGCGAGGTTCTGAGAACGTTTTACTGTGGTTCCAGCGAGGTTCTGAGAACGTTTTACTGTGGTTCCAGGGAGGTTCTGAGAACGTCTTACTGTGGTTCCAGGGAGGTTCTGAGAACGTCTTACTGTGGTTCCAGGGAGGTTCTGAGAACGTTTTACTGTGGTTCCAGGGAGGTTCTGAGAACGTCTTACTGTGGTTCCAGGGAGGTTCTGAGAACATTTTACTGTGGTTCCTTGAAAGTTTTCCTGGGAGGTTTTATTAACGTTCTGAGAACAGAAACTATAGGTTATTTGAAGGTAATTAAATAATGTTCTGACAACATATTTTAATAAGTTTTTAATTAATAATACTGGTAGCCTAGTTTGGGTTAACATTTTGAACTCGAAGCACAGATAGGACACATGGAAATTAATTTGCTTAAGGATTAATCATGCAAACCCCTTTATGGTTTTATTGTGGCAAGGCGTCAGTGAGATTTCAAACTATGATCTTCTGTTCGCTATCCATGGAATTGCGCCACAAGAATGGTTAGGATCCCATGTTGTTTATTAACTCATACAAAGCTGTTAATTTTAGTATATTTGAACCGACCCTATTTCAAAGGAAATAGACACTCATTAAGATCAGGTTTGGCCAATTAGCAGGTGCGGCCAACACACCTGAACACACTTAACAAGATAGAGGATAGATAGAGAGTTTTGTTGACGCTGAGAAGGAAATATATGTGTTTTTAAATAGCATTCTTAGAACATTCTCTGAACGGTACTAAAGTTATCTTATGGTTTTTATGGAAAGTTTTCTTAACTTTTTCTGAACTGTAAATAGAACTATGAAGACACCTCTTGGGAACGTTAATGCTGAAGTTCTGAAATTCCTTACAGAAAAACATTGTTTCTTAACATTCTCGGAACAATGTACGAACGACTTTAAATAGAACCACGAGGAAACCTGTATTAAACCTTATGCTGAACTACTGAAATTCCCACAGAAGTACGTTCTTTACACTCTCTGAACTATTTGAGGACATTCCCAAATGTCAAAACAATTGAAGAATATTCCTAGAACATTACTAAAATTGAAATTAATTCAACCATGTTTGAATTTTTAGGAAAAGTTCCTTAAATGTGCCGAGAATATTCCAAAGCCGAGCAACTATCCTGCACCATTCCCAACTATCCTGCACCATTACCAACTATCCTGCACCATTCCCAACTATCCTGCACCATTCCCAACTATCCTGCACCATTCCCAACTATCCTGCACCATTCCCAACTATCCTGCACCATTCCCAACTATCCTGCACCATTCTCAACTATCCTGCACCATTCCCAACTATCCTGCACCATTACCAACTATCCTGCACCATTCTCAACTATCCTGCACCATTCCCAACTATCCTGCACCATTCTCAACTATCCTGCACCATTCAACTATCCTGCACCATTACCAACTATCCTGCACCATTCTCAACTATCCTGCACCATTCTCAACTATCCTGCACCATTCCCAACTATCCTGCAACATTCCCAACTATCCTGCAACATTCCCAACTATCCTGCACCATTCCCAACTATCCTGCACCATTCCCAACTATCCTGCACCATTCCCAACAATCCTGCACCATTCCCAACTATCCCGCACCATTCCCAACTATCCCGCACCATTCCCAACTATCCTGCACCATTCTCAACTATCCTGCAACATTCCCAGCCATCCTGCAACATTCCCAACTATCCTGCAACATTGCCAACTATCCTGCACCATTACCAACTATCCTGTATCATTACCAACTATCCTGGACCATTACCAACTATCCTGCACCATTCCCAACTATCCTGTATCATTACCAACTATCCTGGACCATTACCAACTATCCTGCACCATTCCCAACTATCCTGCACCATTCCCAACTATCCTGTATCATTACCAACTATCCTGCACCATTACCAACTATCCTGCAACATTCCCAACTATCCTGCACCATTCCCAACTATCCTGCACCATTCCCAACTATCCTGCACCATTCTCAACTATCCTGCAACATTCCCAACCATCCTGCACCATTCCCAACCATCCTGCACCATTCCCAACCATCCTGCACCATTCCCAAATATCATGCACCATTACCAACTATCCTGCACCATTACCAACTATCTTGCACCATTCCCAACAATCCTGCAACATTGCCAACTATCCTGCACCATTCCCAACTATCCTGCACCATTCTCAACTATCCTGCACCATTCCCAACTATCCTGCACCATTCTCAGCTATCCTGCACCATTCCCAACTATCCTGCACCAATCTCAGCTATCCTGCACCATTCCCAACTATCCTGCACCATTCTCAGCTATCCTGCACCATTCCCAACTATCCTGCACCATTCTCAACTATCCTGCACCATTCCCAACTATCTTGCACCATTCCCAACTATCTTGCACCATTCCCAACTATCTTGCACCATTCCCAACAATCCTGCACCATTCCCAACTATCTTGTACCATTCCCAACTATCTTGCACCATTCCCAACTATCTTGCACCATTCCCAACTATCCTGCAACATTGCCAACTATCCTGCACCATTCCCAACTATCCTGCAACATTCCCAACTATCCTTCACCATTCCCAGAAAGTTGTTGGAAGGTTGATGCAAAATATCCAAAGGACAACCACGTTCTCACCAAGCTCTAATAAAAATATGGTTGTCAGAAAGTTATGTGGTAGCTGGGTCTTTATCACACAGACATCTTCAGTTCTACCTGTGGTTTATGTTAGGTGTGTGTGTGTGTGTGTGTGTGTGTGTGTGTGTGTGTGTGTGTGTGTGTGTGTGTGTGTGTGTGTGTGTGTGTGTGTGTGTGTGTGTGTGTGTGTGTGTGTGTGTGTGTGTGTGTGTGTGTGTGTGTGTGTGTGTGTGTGTGTGTGTGTGTGTGTGTGTGTGTGTTATAGATATTGGAAGGTGCCAGACCTAACAGTAGGGGGCAGCAGTAATCCATGGCGACATCCAACATCCTATCCCTTTACCCCCCCTCCTCTTTCTCTCTTTCCCTCTTTTCTCTCACAAACATGATTGTGGTGTGCCTGCCCTGCAGACATCTGCCTGGTTGTAAAGAAAAACTGATCAATAACAACAAAGGCTCATGAACGACATGTAACAGAATTTATGCTCTGTGGAGACCAGATATTTATCTGTTATGATATTACAGTCTTCTTATTTGTGGCTGCATCCTAATGGAACCCCATGCCCTATGGGCCCTGGTCATAAGAAGTGCACTCTATAGGCCCTGTAGGGAATAGGGTGCCATTTGGAATGGAGATGGTGCTTTTATGGTAGGGGGAGAGAGGGGTGAGAGGGGGAGAGAGAGAGAGGGGAGAGAGGGGGAGAGGTGGAGGGGTAGAGGAGGAAGAGAGGGAGAGAGAAGGAGAGGGAGAGAGAAGGAGAGGGGGAGAGGTGAAGAGGAGGGGGAGAAGTGGAGAGGGAGAGAGGGAGAGAGGGGGAGAGGGGAGAGGTGGAGGGGTAGAGGAGGAAGAGAGAAGGAGAGGTGGAGAGGGGCAGACAGGGAGAATATGGATCATTAATTAATACAGCTGGTAGTGTGAAGGGAATCGATTCTCCACGGACTGGAACACGACTCACCTTTTACTCACCCCCACCTGCCAACCCTGCCTGGCATTAAACAGTATGCCTAGGGAGAGGGAGAATCCACATTCCATCTCCCCATGTCAATTCACCTCTGATCCAATCTAATCGCTTCTAATAGTGCTGTGTGTGTGTGTGTGTGTGTGTGTCTGTGTCTGTGTCTGTGTGTGTGTGTGTGGGGGCAGTAAACATCCAGGATGAGGAAAAGAGAAGGAGGAGGAGAGACACACATCTCCTCTGCTTTCTCTCATTAGAACACTTTCATCTTCTCTTCTCCTTTCTGTTCTGGCGTTCTTGTTTCTTTTCCTTGTTTTTTTTGAGGATTTAACCTACGCTCTCCTACCCACCCACTTCCCCGACAATGACTGCAGGTTGGTTTGATTAAAATGTTTGATTCAGAAGCTGTTATTCTTTCTTTTTGATTGCTGTGTTTTCTCTGGAGGATGCTTTGATCAAACTGTACCGTTGCCCATCCATACAAGAGGCTGGGCTGGGCTCTGTCAGGGGCAGAGGATGACAGCGTGGTCGAGTCTATTGAAGGATGACCAGCCTCTCGTTGCCTGCCTACCCTGGCCTTCCCTTGCCCCATTATGCCCGCTCCCCTCTACTATCCCCCCTACTACCCCCCCTGCTCCCCCCTACACCCCCTCCAACTCCCCCTACTAACCCCCTGCTGTGTCTCTGTGTGTGGAGGGGGGCGGGTTCGACGGGGGTTGTGTGTTTCACGACGCACCGGGGACGCCGAGTCCATCAGCGTAGTGTGATTGCAGGTGTGAGAGGGCCTGATTGTTGGGAGGCTGAAGTGTGAATCCACTGAGGAGGCAGAGTGGGAGAGAGACAGGAAGTGAGACATTACA
Source organism: Salvelinus namaycush (assembly GCF_016432855.1). Taxonomy (NCBI): domain Eukaryota; kingdom Metazoa; phylum Chordata; class Actinopteri; order Salmoniformes; family Salmonidae; genus Salvelinus; species Salvelinus namaycush. The sequence continues at coordinate 85,031 of NW_024061121.1, read as the reverse complement.
TATGTGTGTGACTGTATGTTTGCTTCACGTGTTCAGCTTCTCACCATCTGACAAACAGGAAGGGGTAGTAGTTGGTAGAGTTTGGTATGAGGGTTTTTGGGGTGGAGGGTGCCATTGTGCAGGAAGTCTGGAGGGTGAGTCAATGGTGAGGCCAGCCCCTGTTCATGCACCAAGGTTGGTAGCTTGCCTCCTAGTCATGAACTAAGGTTATTCTGAGCCTGCTGGTAGTGCCAACCCCCTGGCCGCAAGCCAAGGTTGGTAGCTGGCTTCTCTGCTGGTGGGGCCAGCCCCCCATCATAGACCTGGGTTGAGCTAGTCGCCCACCATCGTGAAAGAAGTATGGCAGGTGACTCATTGGCAAGGCAGTAGGTCAATGACTCGACACAAACTTGGAAATTCCGTTTAAATACTGTCGGCTCCCGAGTGGCACCGTGGACTAAGGCACTGCATCTCAGTGCAAAATGTGTCACTACAGTCCCTGGTTCAAGTTCAGGCTGTAGTACATCCGGTCGTGATTGGGTGTCCCATAGGGCGACGCACAATTGGCCCAGTGTCATCCGGGTTTGGCCGGGGTAGGCCGTCACTGTAAATAAGAATTTGTTCTTAGCTGATTTGCCTAGTTTAAATAAAGGTTAAATGAAAAAAGGTGGTTGCTTAAACAAGCTGATTCAGGTGAGTGAGGCAGGCTTGTGGCTAATGAAGACTGGATGCAGGTGAGAAAATTGGCATGGTCACGGATCTTTGTCCACATATGCAGTTCTCTGCTAATAAACTGTGTTTCAATATGGGTGTCTTGGCCCATATATGGACTTCCTGCTCCAGTGGAATGTCTGTGCCCACATATGGAGTTCCTACTCTAAGGATGCCTTCCAATACAGAAGACTATGCCCATATATGGAAGTTCCAGCTGTGGATGAGGGGAGCACCAAAATGAAAATAATTGATGGATAGAGGACAATAAAAATAAATAATTGATGGCAAGGAAATATAACACATTTTCAGTAAGGCCCCCCGGACCATGCTAACGACTGAATATTGACCTCTGGGTAAAATTAGTTTGACACCCTGGACTAGAGCCTTCCTCCAGAGAAAGAGAGTTATTATACTCGGGCACTAAAAAGACCACATGCAGGTTGTAAAAAGGCCACCCAAGAAATTAGTGATGATGAGAGTTTAAATATAATCTGAAAAAACCTCTCACTGTGAATCCAATTAAAATGTCAAGCCTGGTACTGGCTCTCATCTATCCTCTGCACCCCTGCTTTGGGAAGAAACTTCTCTGTCTGACAATCACGAGGAAAGAAGCCGTTGATTAATTCTAGCTGTTAATATGGAATATAATTTCTCTGGCCCGTAAGAGAACAGAGGGAACAGAACAGAGGAGAGGGGAACAGAGGAGAAAGTAATGAGTATATGAAAGAAGATATAATTACGCCTCAGACTCAATGAAGCTGTAATGATTAAACAATGGTGAGAATGAAATGAAAAAATGGCGGGGATGGAATGAAAATGATTAAACAATGGTGAAGATGGAATGAAAATGATTAAACAACGGTGGGGATGGAATGAAAATGATTAAACAATGGTGAAGATGGAATGAAAATGATTAAACAATGGTGAAGATGGAATGAAAATGATTAAACAATGGTGAGGAGGGAATGAAAATGATTAAACAACGGTGGGGATGGAATGAAAATGATTAAACAATGGTGAAGATGGAATGAAAATGATTAAACAATGGTGAAGATGGAATGAAAATGATTAAACAATGGTGAGGAGGGAATGAAAATGATTAAACAATGGTGGAGATGGAATGAAAATGATTAAACAACAGTGAAGATGAAAGGAAAATGATTAAACAATGGTGAGAATGGAATGAAAATGATTAAACAATGGTGGGGATGGAATGAGGCCGCTCGGAAAGTGAAATAACGAAGACACGTGCAAACCGACGTGCTGTGAATTATGTTGTATATTTTGCAACATATTCATCTTTTGTGACTCACCTCAACAGCCAACATGGTCTCATTAAAATATGTGAAAATGGTGACATTTAACTATTGCCGCAATAAGTCATCTCGCCTGACATACAATGAGATTTATCTGCAAGAGAAGCTAGTTGCAGAATCTAGCGTGGCTAAAGAATAAACACTCTGTTACCATATCAACCTATGGTTACCGAGTGCAACGGATCTGCAGAAAATGCTTCCCTTTCTTTTGTTGTCCTCCCTCAGATCTTATATTCTCCATCCCTCCATCCCTCCATCCCTCTAATCCTATTGTTCTATTCTCCATCCCTCCATCCCTCTAATCCTCTTGTTCTATTCTCCATCCCTCCATCCCTCTAATCCTCTTGCTCTATTCTCCATCCCTCCATCCCTCTAATCCTCTTGTTCTATTCTCCATCCCTCCATCCTTCTAATCCTCTTGTTCTATTCTCCATCCCTCCATCCCTCTAATCCTCTTGTTCTATTCTCCATCCCTCCATCCCTCTAGTCCTCTTGCTCTATTCTCCATCCCTCCATCCCTCTAATCCTCTTGTTCTAATCTCCATCCCTCTAATCCTCTTGTTCTATTCTCCATCTCTCCATCTCTGAGATCCTATTCTTCTATTCTCCATTCCTCCATCCTTCTAATCCTCTTGTTCTATTCTCCATCCCTCCATCCCTCTAATCCTCTTGTTATATTCTCCATCCCTCTAATCCTCTTGTTCTATTCTCCATCTCTCCATCTCTGAGATCCTATTCTTCTATTCTCTATCCCTCCATCCCTCTAATCCTCTTGTTCTATTCTCCATCCCTCCATCCCTCTAATCCTCTTGTTCTATTCTCCATCCCTCTAATCCTCTTGTTCTATTCTCCATCCCTCCATCCCTCTAATCCTCTTGTTCTATTCTCCATCCCTCCATCCCTCTAATCCTCTTGTTCTATTCTCCATCCCTCCATCCCTCTAATCCTCTTGTTCTATTCTCCATCCCTCCATCCCTCTAATCCTCTTGTTCTATTCTCCATCCCTCCATCCCTCTAATCCTCTTGTTCTATTCTCCATCCCTCTAATCCTCTTGTTCTATTCTCCATCCCTCCATCCCTCTAATCCTCTTGTTCTATTCTCCATCCCTCCATCCCTCTAATCCTCTTGTTCTATTCTCCATCCCTCCATCCCTCTAATCCTCTTGTTCTATTCTCCATCCCTCCATCCCTCTAATCCTCTTGTTCTATTCTCCATCCCTCTAATCCTCTTGTTCTATTCTCCATCCCTCCATCCCTCTAATCCTCTTGTTCTATTCTCCATCCCTCTAATCCTCTTGTTCTATTCTCCATCCCTCTAATCCTCTTGTTCTATTCTCCATCCCTCCATCCCTCTAATCCTCTTGTTCTATTCTCCATCCCTCCATCTCTGAGATCCTCTTCTCCTTTACTTCATCCCTCCATCCTTACACCCCCCCCCCCCCCTCTTTCTGGACATCTATCATTTGATTGTGTGATTGGATAAGTGCAGGCTGGATCTTATGCGGAGCAGTAGCAGTGACAGGGGGCTGTTTTGTGTTGGTGACAGACACTGACGTGTGTGTGTGTGTGTGTGCGTGCGTGCGTGCGTGCGTGCGAGCGAGCGAGCGAGCGAGCGAGCGAGAGAGAGAGGGTGTGTGCGCCACCAACCCACAGCTCTCTGTCTTCCCCCAATAGGACGGGTAGCTTATTCTCATCAGAGAGATCTTTGAAACCTTGAAGAAGGGTTTCAAATTTGGGGAAATGACACTCTTTAATTGTTTTATATTCTTTTAAACATTTTGTCAGGAAATGCTTATTTCGCTCACTTTCTCTCTCATTCTCTCTCTCTTTCTCTCCATCTTTCCCTCTCTCTCTCTCTCTCCCTTTTCTCTTGCTCGCTCTCTCATTCTCTCTCTCTCTCCCTCTTTCTCTTGCTCTCTCTCTCATTCTCTCTCCTTTTCTCTCTTTCTCACCCACCAATCTGCCTCATGCATCGTTCCAACTTTGTCTCTTCCATCCTCTGAGAAATAGATGAATGAAAATAAGGACCATGAGGGAGAAGTGAGAAGTGTATCGCCAGCAGTGTGGGGTCTGCCAGATGGTCAACGGCTCCATCCCCAGAGCCCGATGGAAGTCTGGAATGTGGTGGTTAGCTGGAGAATTGGCTTCTGAGAGGATTGGTCATATAGTAGCAGTCAACAGTTTGGACACACCTATCCATTCAAGGGTTTGTCTTAATTTTTTTACTATTTTCTACATTGTAGAATAATAGTGAATACATCAAAACTATGAAATAACACATATGGAATCATATAGTAACCAAAAAAATGTTAAACAAATCAAAATATATTTTAGATTTTAGATTGTTCAAAGTAGCCACCCTTTGCCTTGACGACAGCTTTGCAAACTCTTGGTATTCTCTCGTGTCGTCTCTCTGTGTTTTCATAATTTTCCTTCAATTTGAAAGAGGCTGAATGTATCTCACAGGAGAAAGCGAGCAAAACAGCATCTGGCCTCCCTTGACAAAAAAAAAGTATAACAAATGATCCAATCAGTGTTGAGCTAAACTTGAGCGAATCCAACTGTGAATGGTCCTGGCGCAACACAAAAGCAGTGTCAAGGGAAGCCAGCTTGGATTTGGCGTCACTCCTATCAAATCCCATTGAGAGCATACGTTGTCGACAGAAACTTTAATTGTTGTATCTCGTTGTGTTGTTGTTCTCCAGTGGCTAGCTAAAATTTGCCTTTTCCGAAAGTAGCCTTGGATGGAGATAGGGATTTGGACTTGTGGTTTAATTTAATTCTCCGCACTGGCCAATGATTATAACAGCAATTCTGATCCATCCATTAATTCATACATTGTTGTGCCCCTGGCCTGAGAGGATGGAAGTTCAATATGTAACATTAGCTAGATGTAGAAGGCTAATGTTAACTAGCTAACGTTGTCCATGAATGGAAGTTAGGCTAGCGAGCAAGCATTTTAACCTGGTAGCCGAGGACAACAAAAAAGAAAAGTGTGTAGTACTGTATGACAGGTGGTAGACCATTTCATCAACATACAAGTAGGGTGAGTCAACATGTTGTTTTGCTTGAGGAGAGCAGAGGAGAGGAGAGGAGAGGAAATGAGGAAAGGAGAGCAGAGGAGAAGAGAGGAAATGAGCAGAGCAGAGGAGAGGAGAGGAAAGGAAAGGAGAGAAAAGGAGGAGAGAGGAAAGGAGGAAAGGAGAGGAGATGAAAGGAGAGGAAAGGAGGAGAGAGGAAAGGAGGAAAGGGGAGGAGAGAGGAGAGGATAGGTGAGGAAAGGAGGAGAGAGGAAAGGAGGAAAGGGGAGGAGAGAGGAAAGGGGGAAAGGAGAGGAGAGGAAAGGAGAGGAAAGGAGGAGAGAGGAAAGGAGGAAAGGGGAGGAGAGAGGAGAGGATAGGCGAGGAGAGGAGATGAGAGGAGAGGAGGAGGAGAGTTTCTGCTTTTTTAGATGTGCTGTTGATATACTGATACAACTGCTAATGATGTTGCGGTGTCACTGCTTCACTGCTAAGTACTGCTCACTGCTTCACTGCTAAGTACTGCTCACTGCTTCACTGCTAAGCACTGCTCACTGCTAAGTACTTCTCACTGCTTCACTGCTAAGTACTGCTCACTGCTTCACTGCTAAGTACTGCTCACTGCTTCACTGCTAAGCACTGCTCACTGCTAAGTACTGCTCACTGCTTCACTGCTAAGTACTGCTCACTGCTTCACTGCTAAGTACTGCTCACTGCTAGGTACTGCTCACTGCTCACTACTAAGTACTGCTCACTGCTTCACTGCTAAGTACTGCTCACTGCTAAGTACTGCTCACTGCTTCACTGCTAAGTACTGCTCACAGCTTCACTGCTAAGTACTGCTCACTGCTTCACTGCTAAGTACTGCTCACTGCTTCACTGCTAAGTACTGCTCACTGCTTCACTGCTAAGTACTGCTCACTGCTTCACTGCTAAGTACTGCTCACTGCTTCACTGCTAAGTACTGCTCACTGCTTCACTGCTAAGTACTGCTCACTGCTTCACTGCTAAGTACTGCTCACTGCTTCACTGCTAAGTACTGCTCACTGCTTCACTGCTAAGTACTGCTCACTGCTTCACTGCTAAGTACTGCTCACTGCTTCACTGCTAAGTACTGCTCACTGCTACGTACTGCTCACTGCTTCACTGCTGACCTGTAGCATTTTTCTACATCATCTAACCCACACAGCCACAGCTATTAGGTTAGCCAGCTGGACAACTAAAATCCATTGGAAACTGTAGTTCATGTTACACCTGTGTAATATAGTGTACCTGCAGATCAGAATATACCTAATGGTCCTGTGCAGTGTAGCCCATAGACACGCTGACTGTGTTACACAGTGAACGGAAACAGTCCTGTAAGAACCCGGTTTCACACTTTCTTCATCAGACGTATAGTTCACACTGCTTGTTGTTGTTGTTGGTGTAACATACTGTGCAAGACAGTGACCTTAAAAATATCAAATAGTTGCTATTTTCAATTCAGCTAGGTGGTGTTCGATGTCTGACCCTATTCACCTGACCACGCACGCACACACACACACACACACACACACACACACACACACACCCATTCACCTTACATATTCTGAATATATGCAGAGGCTCACCGCCTTCTGTCTGTTGCTATGGCAACAGTACTTGTGTGTCCTGAAAGAGAACTGTGTGTGTGTGTGTGTGTGTGTGTGTGTGTGTGTGTGTGTGTGTGTGTGTGTGTGTGTGTGTGTGTGTGTGTGTGTTCTATGGAGAAGGGGAGAGAAGAAATCCTAAATGCTTCTCTGTGCTGAGCCTGTCTGTTCTTTGTCAAGATGAGCTATCAGGTTGAATAATGGAGGATAAAGCCACATGTAATTCATCAATAAGAACCTGAATACAGAGAAGATACAGATCTTTTTCTCACAAATGGTGACACGCACGCACGCACGCACGCACGCACGCACGCACGCACGCACGCACGCACGCACACACACACACACACACACACACACACACACACACACACACACACTAACACACGGATACACTCACATTTGCGAGTAATACACACATACGAGCACACACACACACACACGCACGCACGCACGCACGCACACATTCAAGACTCTGTAGCAATCGTACTACACACAGCATACGTTGCAAAGACCGAGGGTACCAGTAGCAGATGGGACTAACAGGCTGCCGTTTTCAGTTTTCTTGTCGAAACCCATAGAGAAATGTTTACATTTTAGTCATTTAGCAGATTTACTCTGCAACGCTCGTGGGCTGTGTGGTTAGTCCAGAGCGACTTACATGCTAACCACACAGCCCACGTTGCGTGCACGAGCGTTGCAAAGTAAATTTACGCATACATGTTATTCAATAATTTCATCCAAGCTGCTCCCGCGAGTCAGCGTAGCCAAGAGCTAAAATATGACATGGTTCTATTTTAGACGCCTGATGCGCTAAGTCCCGCCTCTCCCATCTCTTCATTGGTTTTTAGGAGCATATACCCACGTGGGTGATTGAAAGATGAACTGAGGTCCACACTCCAGTCCAGTTGGTGGTGGTAATGCACCTTGAAGTTGGTTGCCAACCGCCATATAAAGTCCACAGAAGAAGAAGAATGAACCAGGAGAGAAACTAACTAGGTTTCCCCTTTTTATCTGTGGGTTACTTGTCGGAGTAGAGAAACACACGATTTTGTACGTCTCAAAATGAGTCAAAATTCTACAAAGACCCAGAAAAAAAGGACTATATGCATTTCAGGTAAAATAACAACCCAATGTTTATTTTCTAGGACAAATTAGCTAGCAACAGCAAGCTAGCTAAATGTCCATGAATGTTTAATGTGTGTTTTGACCTGTCCAAAAAATGTATTTGTATTTTACCTTGATTTAACTAGGCAAGTCAGTTAAGAACAAATTCTTATTTACAATGACGGCCTACCCCGGCCAAACCCTAATGATGCTGGGCCAATTGTGTGCCGCCCTATGGGACTCCCAATCACAGCTGGTTGTGATACAGCCTGGAATCGAGCCAGGGTCTGTAGGGATGCCTCTAGCATTGAGATGCAGTGTCTTAGACCGCTGCGCCACTCGGGAGCCACTATTAATAGAGTTGGTTCACAGTTGGTTTTGATATTTTAACCTGCGCGTCATGAACACGTCCAGTGGGGATAAACAAAATCAACAGGCGCACGATGGAGCACAGCAGAGCCGGTTCGTTTAGCATCTTACAGTTTGTGCATTCATTGTACAGTAAGGTGAGACAACCACATACAGCGGATATCGTAAGTATTCACCCCCCTTTGATTTTTTTGGGGGGGGGTTTTATCGTTTTACAAAATTAATTTCATTGTGTTTTTTTTTGTCATTGATCTACACAAAATACTCTTTAATGTCAAAGTGAAATTCATTTTTATTTTTATGAATGAAAAGAAAGAAAAAAACGAATATACCTTGATTAGATAAGTATTCACCTGAGTCACTACATGTTAGAAACACCTTTGGCTGCGATTCTTTATACACCTGGATTGTGCAATATTTGCCCATTATTTATTTTCAAAATTCTTCCAGCTCTATCAAAGTGTTGGGGATCATGGCTAGAGAGACAGACAGCAATGTTCAAGTCTTGCCATAGATTTAAATCAAGCAGATATAAGACAAAACTGTAACTTGGCAACTCAGGAACATTCACCGTCTTCTTGGTAAGCAACTCCAGTGTAGATTTGGCCTTGTGTTGTAGGTTATTGTCCTGTTGAAAGGTCAATTCCTCTCCATGTGACCAGGTTTCCCTCTAGGATTTTGCCTGTGGTTAGCCCCATGCCATTTCTTTTTATCCTTAAAAACTCCACTGTCGTTGTAGATGTCAAGCATACCCATACCATGAACGTATCCTAGCGGTTAAGAGCGTTAGGTCAGTAACTAAAAGGTTTGCTGGTTTGAATCCCCAAGCTGACATGGTTAAAATTATGTTGATGTGTCCGTTTCAAAATCACAACTAAGTCCGTTTCAAAATCACAACTAAATCCATTTCAATCCCACTTTGTCACGCAACAAAACGTCAAGGAGGGTGAATACCAAATGCAAGTGTTAATGCTTCTTAAAAAAACAGGAAGCCAGAATTATTTAGCGTATTCACACTACGCAGTTCGGTTCCACCAAGTTGACACAATAATAAAGCTTTAACACAAGTAAGCTAATGCATTTATCAATGTCAAATTTAATTGGCGAACGCTTTTCAGAGCTGTTGCTTTTCATATTCCTTCATTAGGACGTTCAGGTTCTTAACTGGCTGTTCACGAGGAAACCTTAATGACTTGTGGAGAGTGTGTGTGTGTGTGTGTGTGTGTGTGTGTGTGTGTGTGTGTGTGTGTGTGTGGGTGTCTCTAATTGGAGACAGCAACACAGGGACTCTTCCTCTCTGTCTTATTTAAAGTCTCTTTGGGTGATTTGTGCAGCGTAGTTCAATATCTTATTTTGCTTTATTCATCACGACATTTGGTGACGATGATAAGAACAACCTTTTTATTGTGCTACTAGAGATAGTTCGAACGGAAACGGGTGTTTTGTCTGGAGCTAAAAGCTTCGACCTCTCACGTAATGGGAAGACTATCCAAGTAATGATGTTCTACATTTAGTGTGCATCCCAAATGACACCCTATTCCCTATATAGTGCACTACTTTTAACCAAGGCTGGCACCCTATTCCCTATATGGTGCACTACTTTTAACCAAGGCTGGCACCCTATTCCCTATATGGTGCACTACTTTTAACCAAGGCTGGCACCCTATTCCCTATATGGTGCACTACTTTTAACCAGGGCTGGCACCCTATTCCCTATATAGTGCACTACTTTTAAATCAGGGCTGGCACCCTATTCCCTATATGGTCCACTACTTTTAACCAGGGCCCATAGGACTGAAGAAAACGAAACATCAGAAGATTACTAAAGTAAAGTTTTTTGAACAAAAAGGACCTTAACGTGTTACACCAGAAAATGACTTTCATGAAGAAGAATGGCTCTACTTTCTACCTCATGGAAGTAAACGTTCAAAGCGTTTGTTCGCCACCGAATACAGGTCAGTTGTGCTACATGTCCTGTTCCATTTGACGTCATGAACTGGAGTACTCTTTATGTTCTTTACGTTCTTTCTGTTCTTTACATTCTTTACGTTCTTTCTGTTCTTTACATTCTTTACGTTCTTTATGTTCTTTACATTCTTTACATTCTTTATGTTCTTTATGTTCTTTACATTCTTTACATTCTTTATGTTCTTTATGTTCTTTACATTCTTTACATTCTTTCTGTTCTTTACATTCTTTATGTTCTTTATGTTCTTTACATTCTTTACGTTCTTTCTGTTCTTTACGTTCTTTACATTCTTTCTGTTCTTTACATTCTTTATGTTCTTTATGTTCTTTATGTTCTTTACATTCTTTACATTCTTTCTGTTCTTTACGTTCTTTACGTTCTTTCTGTTCTTTACATTCTTTACGTTCTTTATGTTCTTTACATTCTTTACGTTCTTTCTGTTCTTTACGTTCTTTACATTCTTTACATTCTTTCTGTTCTTTACGTTCTTTACGTTCTTTATGTTCTTTACATTCTTTACGTTCTTTATGTTCTTTACATTCTTTACATTCTTTATGTTCTTTATGTTCTTTACATTCTTTACATTCTTTATGTTCTTTACATTCTTTACATTCTTTCTGTTCTTTACATTCTTTATGTTCTTTATGTTCTTTACATTCTTTACGTTCTTTCTGTTCTTTACGTTCTTTCTGTTCTTTACATTCTTTCTGTTCTTTACGTTCTTTACGTTCTTTCTGTTCTTTACATTCTTTACGTTCTTTATGTTCTTTACATTCTTTACATTCTTTATGTTCTTTATGTTCTTTACATTCTTTCTGTTCTTTACGTTCTTTATGTTCTTTCTGTTCTTTACGTTCTTTCTGTTCTTTACATTCTTTACATTCTTTACGTTCTTTATGTTCTTTACGTTCTTTACGTTCTTTACGTTCTTTCTGTTCTTTACGTTCTTTCTGTTCTTTACATTCTTTACATTCTTTACGTTCTTTATGTTCTTTACGTTCTTTACGTTCTTTCTGTTCTTTACATTCTTTCTGTTCTTTACGTTCTTTACGTTCTTTCTGTTCTTTACGTTCTTTACGTTCTTTATGTTCTTTACATTCTTTACATTCTTTCTGTTCTTTACGTTCTTTATGTTCTTTCTGTTCTTTACGTTCTTTCTGTTCTTTACATTCTTTACATTCTTTACGTTCTTTCTGTTCTTTCTGTTCTTTCTGTTCTTTGTTCTTTACATTCTTTCTGTTCTTTACGTTCTTTACGTTCTTTATGTTCTTTACGTTCTTTACGTTCTTTCTGTTCTTTCTGTTCTTTGTTCTTTACATTCTTTCTGTTCCTTACGTTCTTTCTGTTCTTTACGTTCTTTATGTTCTTTATGTTCTTTCTGTTCTTTCTGTTCTTTACGTTCTTTACGTTCTTTCTGTTCTTTCTGTTCCTTACGTTCTTTACGTTCATTCTGTTCTTTCTGTTCTTTTTTTTCTTTTTTCTTTTTCTTTTATCCCTTCTTTTTTTTAAGGGGTGGATCAGCTTAATATTGCGGAAAGAATGTTGCTTCCAATGTAATTGTTTGCATCATTTCCAATCCCCCATATTTTTTGGGTAAATACAATATATATATCCATACACGCATGCATACATATACACATATATACATACACATACCTATATAAACATACATACTTTTTTAAAGAATATACCTTTATTATTATTCCCCACAAACCCTACCACCGATCCCCCAATTGGAGTAAACTAATAAACACTTCTGCTTTTACCTTCAATTTATACATCTTATACACATTTTACAGACACAGTATACTTTACAATAGTTCTCTCTTGTTTGTTCTTAGTCCTTCCTCTATTTCTGATGTCCATCCAGTTTGATTTCTATTTGTAACTATGCTATTTCACAAAAGTTCCGAACCTATATAAATTTTACAGATCCCGTATGTTTTACATTGTTTATCTTGTTATTAGTCCCACCCTTCAGCTCCATTCAGCTCCATTCAGCTCCCATCTATCTCTCAACATCATCCATTTCGGATTTCTATTTGCCATATATTTTTCAACTGTGCTGTGATGCTTCACAAAATAATTGAACCTTCCTTTTCTCATAGCTTCTACAGATTGTAAATTAAAAATAAACATTTTTGCTAAAATAATTATTATATTATTGATTGATTGACTATGGCTTTTCAAATCACCCAGTATTGCTATCTGCAGCGTTAGTTCTAGGCAAATGTTGCAATTCTTCAGCCATTCCTGGACCTGTGACCAAAAACAAGCTACATATGGACAATAACAAAATAAATGATCTAATGACTCTGCCTACTCACAGCAGAATCTGCAGAGCTGGGAAGATTGTATCCCCCATATATATAACATTCTATTATTTGCAAGAATTTTGTATAGTAATTTAAATTGAAAAATTTGAAGTTTTGAATCCGGCGTTGTTTTTACGCATCAATTCATAAACCATGTGCCATGGAATGGGTACATCGAAAATCTCTTCCCAACTATTTGGCAATTTATATGGCACAACTGTCAGTTTTTTAGTCCTTAAATGAAATTGGTATATGTTTTTATTTATCACACTTTTCTTTAACCATTTATGTTCTTTAATGCAGGGCCGACATATAAGTTTGTTACTTTTTTCCCATTCTACTTGCCTCTTACATTTTTGTGGTAATGCTGCAATCAGTTTATTGTAATTTTGGGGAGAGCAGACATTTCCATATGTCTGTGTTAGCTGCATGTGTGACATAACTCCACCAGTCCTGTTTATGATATCATTCATTAAATTATACCTTTTGTAAAAATTTCTTCGATAAATACAGTTTTTTTTAATCAATTAGTATATTTGAATTTAACCACAATATTTGTTGTACTATTTGTTCAGTCCTTTCAGGTGGATTAAACTGAAATTGCAACAAACTTTCTAAGGCTTGTTTAAAAAATAAAGATATTTTGGAGATTATTTCCTTTTCAAACAACTGAAAGTGAGCAGGTGTAATCTGAATAAAGGGGAAAAGGCCCTTTTTGAATATAGGATGAGACATTCGTACCAATTGACTAGAGAACCAGTTTGGATTTAAGTATAACTTTTACATTTACATTTACATTTAAGTCATTTAGCAGACACTCTTATCCAGAGCGACTTACAAATTGGTGCATTCACCTTATGATATCCAGTGGAACAACCACTTTACAATAGTGCATCTAAATCTTTTAAGGGGGGGGGTAGAAGGATCACTTTATCCTATCCTAGGTATTCCTTAAAGAGGTGGGGTTTCAGGTGTCTCCGGAAGGTGGTGATTGACTCCGCTGACCTGGCATCGTGAGGGAGTTTGTTCCACCATTGGGGTGCCAGAGCAGCGAACAGTTTTGACTGGGCTGAGCGGGAACTGTACTTCCTCAGAGGTAGGGAGGCGAGCAGGCCAGAGGTGGATGAACGCAGTGCCCTTGTTTGGGTGTAGGGCCTGATCAGAGCCTGAAGGTACGGAGGTGCCGTTCCCCTCACAGCTCCGTAGGCAAGCACCATGGTCTTGTAGCGGATGCGAGCTTCAACTGGAAGCCAGTGGAGAGAGCGGAGGAGCGGGGTGACGTGAGAGAACTTGGGAAGGTTGAACACCAGACGGGCTGCGGCGTTCTGGATGAGTTGTAGGGGTTTAATGGCACAGGCAGGGAGCCCAGCCAACAGCGAGTTGCAGTAATCCAGACGGGAGATGACAAGTGCCTGGATTAGGACCTGCGCCGCTTCCTGTGTGAGGCAGGGTCGTACTCTGCGAATGTTGTAGAGCATGAACCTACTGAACCTATGAACTTTTGTATGACTGATGCCTTTAGTGAGAGGTCTAATGCTTTAATATTTAATCATTTCTGCCCTACGAATTCATATTCGTTATATAAATAAGCCCTTTTAATTTTATCTTGCTTGCCGTTCCAAATAAAATTGAATATTTTTTGTTCATAAAATTTAAAAAGCAGGTCACTAGGTGTAGGCAAAACCATAAGCAAATAGGTAAACTGTGATATAACTAAAGAGTTAATCAGGGTGATTTTTCCACAAATAGTGTAACGGCTGTCGTCCTCATCTGAGGAGGAGAAGTTTGAAGGATCGGAGGACCAATGCGCAGCGTGGTAAGTGTCCATAACGTTTATTTTAAAACATAAACTGAACACTATGAAATACAAAACAATAAATGTGAACATGAACGAAACCGAAACAGTACCGTGTGGCAACACACACTCACACGGAAACAAACACCCACAAACCAAAAGTGAAACCCAGGCTACCTAAGTATGATTCTCAATCAGGGACAACGATTGACAGCTGCCTCTGATTGAGAACCATACCAGGCCGAACTCAAAACGCCAACATAGAAAAACACACAGACTGCCCACCCCAACTCACGCCCTGACCATACTAAATAAAGACAAAACAAAGGAAATAAAGGTCAGAACGTGACAAATAGACAGGTATTTTCCTTTCCATGGTAGCAAGATCTTATCTATTTTTGCTAACTTTCTATAAAAATTTATTGGAGTGAGATCATTTCTTTCTTTTGGGATTTGTATACCGAGTATGTCCACATCTCCGTCAGACCATTTAATTGGTAAACTACATGGTAATGTAAAATGTGCATTTTTTAGTGATCTAATACGTAATATGGTACATTTATCATAATTTGGTTTTAATCCAGAGAGGATAGCAAAAGTATCTAGATCCTCTATGAGGCCGTGGAGAGACTCTAATTGTGGTTTTAAAAGAAAACATGAATCATCAGCGTACAATGACACCTTAATTTTTAAGCCACGGATTTCTAATCCATTAATATTATTGTTTGATCTAATCTTAACAGCTAACATTTCGATGGCAATAATAAATAGATATGCCGATAGTGGACAACCTTGTTTTACTCCTCTAGATAGTTTAAAACTTTCTGAAATGTAGCCATTAGTTACTATTTTACACCTAGGGTTACTATACATAACTTTAACCCATTTTATAAGAGATTCCCCAAAATTGAAATATTCTAGGCATTTATATATAAACTCCAGTCGTACTTTATCAAAAGCCTTTTCAAAATCAGCTATGAAAACCAGGCCTGGTGTCCCCAATATTTCATAGTGTTCTATTGTTTCCAGTACTTGTCTTATATTATCTCCAATGTATCGTCCATGTAAAAAACCTGCCTGATTAGGATTAATAATATCTGACAATACTTTTTTAATTCTATGCGCCAAGCATTTTGCTAGGATTTTTGCATCACAACATTAAGAGGTCTCCAATTTCTTTAATGGACTGGATCTTTATATATATCACTTGGGTCCTGTTTCAGTAATAATGATATCAGACCTTCTTGTTGCGTGTCTGATAATCTACCATTTATATAGGAGTGGTATATACAAGCTAATAATGGTCCTTTGAGTATATAAAAAAAGTTGTGTATACTTCCACTGGTATGCCATCCAGCCCTGGAGTTTTCCCATCCTTAAAGGCCCCAATTGCATCAAGCAGTTCCTCCTCTGTAATTTGGCCTTCACAGTCTTTCTGTACAGATGTTAATTTTACATTATTATTAGGAAAAAAATCCATACAATAAGTTTCAGTTAGTGGAGATGGAGGAGCCTGAAACGAAAACATATTCTTAAAGTACTTTACTTCCTCTTTCAAAATTTGGTGAATCATGCGTGGCTCCATCATTTGTAACATTTTTTTTTATTTTTTATTTTTAAATAAATGTATCCCATTTTCTCCCCAATTTTCGTGGTATCCAATCGCTAGTAATTACTATCTTGTCTCATCGCTACAACTCCCGTACGGGCTCGGGAGAGACGAAGGTCGAAAGCCATGCGTCCTCCGAAGCACAACCCAACCAAGCCGCACTGCTTCTTAACACAGCGCGCCTCCAACCCGGAAGCCAGCCGCACCAATGTGTCGGAGGAAACACTGTGTACCTGGCCCCCTTGGTTAGCGCGCACTGCGCCCGGCCCGCCACAGGAGTCGCTGGAGCGCGATGAGACAAGGATATCCCTACCGGCCAAACCCTCCCTAACCCGGACGACGCTATGCCAATTGTGCGTCGCCCCACGGACCTCCCGGTCGCGGCCGGCTGCGACAGAGCCTGGGCCCGAACCCAGAGACTCTGGTGGCGCAGTTAGCACTGCGATGCAGTGCCCTAGACCACTGCGCCACCCGGGAGGCCCATTTGTAACAAGTTTTAATACATTTTTTTTGGTAGCATTTCTATATTGAAGATTGAAAAAGAATTTGGTGCATTTTTCCCCGTATTCCATCCAGTTCGCTTTATTCTTATAATATATTACACTGGATCTTTCTTGAATAAGTTCCTCCATTTCTTTTTGTTTTTCGTCTAACTTATTCTGTGCCTCTATGGTACCGTTTTTATTGCTATCTATATGTACTGTTAGTCCTTCAATTTCCTTTGTTAATATGGACTCTTTTGATCTAAATTGCTTTTGTTTTATAGATGAGTACTGAATTGCATGGCCTCTAAAGGCACACTTAAAAGTGTCCCATACAATACGGGGATCTGCTGCACCTATGTTATGTCTGAAAAAGTCAGTTATAAATTCTTCTGTCCTAGTTCTAAACATCTTATCATCTAGTAGGCTTTGATTAAATTTCCAATATCCTCGCCCACGTGGAAATTCTGTAAGAGTAATATATATGCCAATTATGTGATGATCCGACCACATTCTGTCCCCTATTAACTTTTTAAACTTTTGGTGCCACAGAGAATGGTATAAGAAAGTAGACAAGACGACTAGCTTGATTACATTTACATTTAAGTCATTTAGCAGACGCTCTTATCCAGAGCGACTTACAAGTTGGTGCATTCACCTTATGATATCCAGTGGAACAACCACTTTACAATAGTGCATCTAACTCTTTTAAGGGGGGGGGGGGGTTAGAAGGATTACTTTATCCTATCCTAGGTATTCCTTAAAGAGGTGGGGTTTCAGGTGTCTCCGGAAGGTGGTGATTGACTCCGCTGACCTGGCGTCGTGAGGGAGTTTGTTCCACCATTGGGGTGCCAGAGCAGCGAACAGTTTTGACTGGGCTGAGCGGGAACTGTACTTCCTCAGAGGTAGGGAGGCGAGCAGGCCAGAGGTGGATGAACGCAGTGCCCTTGTTTGGGTGTAGGGCCTGATCAGAGCCTGAAGGTACGGAGGTGCCGTTCCCCTCACAGCTCCGTAGGCAAGCACCATGGTCTTGTAGCGGATGCGAGCTTCAACTGGAAGCCAGTGGAGAGAGCGGAGGAGCGGGGTGACGTGAGAGAACTTGGGAAGGTTGAACACCAGACGGGCTGCGGCGTTCTGGATGAGTTGTAGGGGTTTAATGGCACAGGCAGGGAGCCCAGCCAACAGCGAGTTGCAGTAGTCCAGACGGGAGATGACAAGTGCCTGGATTAGGACCTGCGCCGCTTCCTGTGTGAGGCAGGGTCGTACTCTGCGAATGTTGTAGAGCATGAACCTACAGGAACGGATCACCGCCTTGATGTTAGTTGAGAACGACAGCGTGTTGTCCAGGATCACGCCAAGGTTCTTAGCACTCTGGGAGGAGGACACAATGGAGTTGTCAACCGTGATGGCGAGATCATGGAACGGGCAGTCCTTCCCCGGGAGGAAGAGCAGCTTCGTCTTGCCGAGGTTCAGCTTGAGGTGGTGATCCGTCATCCACACTGATATGTCTGCCAGACATGCAGAGATGCGATTCGCCACCTGGTTATCAGAAGGGGGAAAGGAGAAGATTAATTGTGTGTCGTCTGCATAGCAATGATAGGAGAGACCATGTGAGGATATGACAGAGCCAAGTGACTTGGTGTATAGCGAGAATAGGAGAGGGCCTAGAACAGAGCCCTGGGGGACACCAGTGGTGAGAGCACGTGGTGCGGAGACAGATTCTCGCCACGCCACCTGGTAGGAGCGACCTGTCAGGTAGGACGCAATCCAAGCGTGGGCCGCGCCGGAGATGCCCAACTCGGAGAGGGTAGAGAGGAGGATCTGATGGTTCACTGTATCAAAGGCAGCCGATAGGTCTAGAAGGATGAGAGCAGAGGAGAGAGAGTTAGCTTTAGCAGTGCGGAGCGCCTCCGTGACACAGAGAAGAGCAGTCTCAGTTGAATGACTAGTCTTGAAACCTGACTGATTTGGATCAAGAAGGTCATTCTGAGAGAGATAGCAGGAGAGCTGGCCAAGGACGGCACGTTCAAGAGTTTTGGAGAGAAAAGAAAGAAGGGATACTGGTCTGTAGTTGTTGACATCGGAGGGATCGAGTGTAGGTTTTTTCAGCAGGGGTGCAACTCTCGCTCTCTTGAAGGCGGAAGGGACGTAGCCAGCGGTCAAGGATGAGTTGATGAGCGAGGTGAGGTAAGGGAGAAGGTCTCCGGAAATGGCCTGGAGAAGAGAGGAGGGGATAGGGTCAAGCGGGCAGGTTGTTGGGCGGCCGGCCGTCACAAGACGCGAGATTTCATCTGGAGAGAGAGGGGAGAAAGAGGTCAAAGCACAGGGTAGGGCAGTGTGAGCAGAACCAGCGGTGTCGTTTGACTTAGCAAACGAGGATCGGATGTCGTCGACCTTCTTTTCAAAATGGTTGACGAAGTCATCCGCAGAGAGGGAGGAGGAGGGGGGAGGGGGAGGAGGATTCAGGAGGGAGGAGAAGGTGGCAAAGAGCTTCCTAGGGTTAGAGGCAGATGCTTGGAATTTAGAGTGGTAGAAAGTGGCTTTAGCAGCAGAGACAGAAGAGGAGAATGTAGAGAGGAGGGAGTGAAAGGATGCCAGGTCCGCAGGGAGGCGAGTTTTCCTCCATTTCCGCTCGGCTGCCCGGAGCCCTGTTCTGTGAGCTCGCAATGAGTCGTCGAGCCACGGAGCAGGAGGGGAGGACCGAGCCGGCCTGGAGGATAGGGGACATAGAGAGTTAAAGGATGCAGAAAGGGAGGAGAGGAGGGTTGAGGAGGCAGAATCAGGAGATAGGTTGGAGAAGGTTTGAGCAGAGGGAAGAGATGATAGGATGGAAGAGGAGAGAGTAGCGGGGGAGAGAGAGCGAAGGTTGGGACGGCGCGATACCATCCGAGTGGGGGCAGTGTGGGAAGTGTTGGATGAGAGCGAGAGGGAAAAGGATACAAGGTAGTGGTCGGAGACTTGGAGGGGAGTTGCAATGAGATTAGTGGAAGAACAGCATCTAGTAAAGATGAGGTCAAGCGTATTGCCTGCCTTGTGAGTAGGGGGGGAAGGTGAGAGGGTGAGGTCAAAAGAGGAGAGGACTGGAAAGAAGGAGGCAGAGAGGAATGAGTCAAAGGTAGACGTGGGGAGGTTAAAGTCACCCAGAACTGTGAGAGGTGAGCCATCCTCAGGAAAGGAACTTATCAAGGCGTCAAGCTCATTGATGAACTCTCCAAGGGAACCTGGGGGGCGATAAATGATAAGGATGTTAAGCTTGAAAGGGCTGGTAACTGTGACAGCATGGAATTCAAAGGAGGCGATAGACAGATGGGTCAGGGGAGAAAGAGAGAATGTCCACTTGGGAGAGATGAGGATCCCAGTGCCACCACCCCGCTGACCAGAAGCTCTCGGGGTGTGCGAGAACACGTGGGCAGACGAGGAGAGAGCAGTAGGAGTAGCAGTGTTATCTGTGGTAATCCATGTTTCCGTCAGTGCCAAGAAGTCGAGGGACTGGAGGGAAGCATAGGCTGAGATGAACTCTGCCTTGTTGGCCGCAGATCGGCAGTTCCAGAGGCTGCCGGAGACCTGGAACTCCACGTGGGTCGTGCGCGCTGGGACCACCAGGTTATAGTGGCGGCGGCCACGCGGTGTGAAGCGTTTGTATGGTCTGTGCAGAGAGGAGAGAAGAGGGATAGACAGACACATAGTTGACAGGCTACAGAAGAGGCTACGCTAATGCAAAGGAGATTGGAATGACAAGTGGACTACACGTCTCGAATGTTCAGAAAGTTAAGCTTACGTTGCAAAAAATCTTATTGACTAAAATGACAATTACTCTAAACTACACAATTATCTTGGATACAAAGACAGCAAAGACAACTATGTAGCTAGCTAACACTACACTAATCAAGTCGTTCCGTTGTAATGTAATAGTTTCTACAGTGCTGCAATTCGGTAGACGGTAGACGTTGGCTAGCTGCTGGCTTGCTAGCAGTGTTGCCTACGTTAGGACGAAAATAGCTGGCTAGCTAACCTCGGTAATTACGATAATTACTCTAAACTACACAATTACCTTGGATACAAAGACAGCAACGACAACTATGTAGCTAGCTAACACTACACTAATCAAGTCGTTCCGTTGTGATGTAGAAACTAATGTAATAGTTTCTACAGTGCTGCTATTCGGTAGACGGTAGACGTTGGCTAGCGGCTAGCTGCTGGCTAGCTAGCAGTGTTGACTAGGACGAAAATAGCTGACTAGCTAACCTCGGTAATTACGATAATTAAGCCTCCGCCATGTATATCTCACTAGGTCAGGATATTAAACCTCCTCCATGTATATCTCACTAGGTCAGGATATTAAACCTCCTCCATGTATATCTCACTAGGTCAGGATATTAAACCTCCATGTATACCTCACTAGGTCAGGATATTAAACCTCCTCCATGTATATCTCACTAGGTCAGGATATTAAACCTCCTCCATGTATATCTCACTAGGTCAGGGTATTAAACCTCCTCAATGTATATCTCACTAGGTCAGGGTATTAAACCGCCATGTATATCTCACTAGGTCAGGATATTAAACCTCCATGTATATCTCCCTAGGTCAGGATATTAAACCTCCATGTATATCGCACTAGGTCAGGGTATTAAACCTCCTCCATGTATATCTCACTAGGTCAGGGTATTAAACCGCCATGTATATCTCACTAGGTCAGGATATTAAACCTCCATGTATATCTCACTAGGTCAGGATATTAAACCTCCATGTATATCTCACTAGGTCAGGATATTAAACCTCCTCCATGTATATCTCACTAGGTCAGGATATTAAACCTCCATGTATATCTCACTAGGTCAGGATATTAAACCTCCTCCATGTATATCTCACTAGGTCAGGATATTAAACCTCCATGTATATCTCACTAGGTCAGGATATTAAACCTCCTCCATGTATATCTCACTAGGTCAGGATATTAAACCTCCTCCATGTATATCTCACTAGGTCAGGGTATTAAACCTCCTCCATGTATATCTCACTAGGTCAGGATATTAAACCTCCTCCATGTTTATCTCACTAGGTCAGGATATTAAACCTCCTCCATGTATATCTCACTAGGTCAGGATATTAAACCTCCTCCATGTATATCTCACTAGGTCAGGGTATTAAACCTCCTCCATGTATATCTCACTAGGTCAGGCTATTAAACCTCCGCCATGTATATCTCACTAGGTCAGGATATTAAACCTCCTCCATGTATATCTCACTAGGTCAGGGTATTAAACCTCCTCCATGTATATCTCACTAGGTCAGGATATTAAACCTCCTCCATGTATATCTCACTAGGTCAGGGTATTAAACCTCCTCCATGTATATCTCACTAGGTCAGGATATTAAACCTCCTCCATGTATATCTCACTAGGTCAGGATATTAAACCTCCTCCATGTATATCTCACTAGGTCAGGGTATTAAACCTCCTCCATGTATATCTCACTAGGTCAGGGTATTAAACCTCCTCCATGTATATCTCACTAGGTCAGGATATTAAACCTCCATGTATATCTCACTAGGTCAGGGTATTAAACCTCCTCCATGTATATCTCACTAGGTCAGGATATTAAACCTCCATGTATATCTCACTAGGTCAGGGTATTAAACCTTCTCCATGTATATCTCACTAGGTCAGGATATTAAACCTCCTCCATGTATATCTCACTAGGTCAGGATATTAAACCTCCATGTATATCTCACTAGGTCAGGGTATTAAACCTCCTCCATGTATATCTCACTAGGTCAGGATATTAAACCTCCTCCATGTATATCACACTAGGTCAGGATATTAAACCTCCTCCATGTATATCTCACTATGTCAGGATATTAAACCTCCTCCATGTATGTCTCACTAGGTCAGGATATTAAACCTCCATCTATATCTCACTAGGTCAGGATATTAAACCTCCTCCATGTATATCTCACTAGGTCAGGGTATTAAACCTCCATGTATATCTCACTAGGTCAGGATATTAAACCTCCTCCATGTATATCTCACTAGGTCAGGGTATTAAACCTCCATCTATATCTCACTATGTCAGGATATTAAACCTCCTCCATGTATGTCTCACTAGGTCAGGATATTAAACCTCCTCCATGTATATCTCACTAGGTCAGGATATTAAACCTCCTCCATGTACATCTCACTAGGTCAGGATATTAAACCTCCATCTATATCTCACTATGTCAGGATATTAAACCTCCTCCATGTATGTCTCACTAGGTCAGGATATTAAACCTCCATCTATATCTCACTAGGTCAGGGTATTAAACCTCCTCCATGTATATCTCACTAGGTCAGGATATTAAACCTCCTCCATGTATATCTCACTAGGTCAGGATATTAAACCTCCTCCATGTATATCACACTAGGTCAGGGTATTAAACCTCCTCCATGTATATCTCACTAGGTCAGGATATTAAACCTCCTCCATGTATATCTCACTAGGTCAGGGTATTAAACCTCCTCCATGTATATCTCACTAGGTCAGGATATTAAACCTCCGCCATGTATATCTCACTAGGTCAGGGTATTAAAACTCCTCCATGTATATCTCACTAGGTCAGGATATTAAACCTCCTCCATGTATATCTCACTAGGTCAGGATATTAAACCTCTGCCATGTATATCTCACTAGGTCAGGGTATTAAACCTCTGCCATGTATATCTCACTAGGTCAGGATATTAAACCTCTGCCATGTATATCTCACTAGGTCAGGATATTAAACCTCCTCCATGTATATCTCACTAGGTCAGGATATTAAACCTCTGCCATGTATATCTCACTAGGTCAGGATATTAAACCTCCGCCATGTATATCTCACTAGGTCAGGATATTAAACCTCCGCCATGTATATCTCACTAGGTCAGGCTATTAAACCTCCTCCATGTATATCTCACTAGGTCAGGGTATTAAACCTCCTCCATGTATATCTCACTAGGTCAGGATATTAAACCTCCTCCATGTATATCTCACTAGGTCAGGATATTAAACCTCCTCCATGTATATCTCACTAGGTCAGGATATTAAACCTCCATGTATATCTCACTAGGTCAGGATATTAAACCTCCACCATGTATATCTCACTAGGTCAGGATATTAAACCTCCTCCATGTATATCTCACTAGGTCAGGGTATTTAAGTCTCCATATATCCACTAATTCCAATATATCCATGACATTCATGATTTCCTTAAGTGCCTGAGGGTGATAGTTTGTAGTGTGATTTCCTTTCCGGTCCATAGAGGTATTTAAGACCGTATTAAAATCTCACACCATAATAATAGAGTCTAGTGTTGCTTGTAGAGTTGATAAATTCTTATATATATTTTCAAAGAAGCTTGGATCATCATTATTCGGACCGTATAGGTTAATAAGCCATATCTATTTATTGTCCAATAACATATTTAAAATAATCCATCTACCTTGAGGATCTGTTTGGATAATTTGCACATTTTGGATCAAAATTATTGTTAATTAAAAACATCACCCCTTTTGAACTTCTTTGCCCATGGGAGAAATATATTTCGCCCCCCCAGTTCTTTTTCCACAACACCACATCTAAAACTGTTGAATGGGTTTCCTGTAAACAATAGACACTATATTCCTTCTCTTTTAGCCAGGCAAATACTGATTGTCTTTTCTTATTATCTGCTCGGCCATTACAATTGTAACTGGCTATACTTATTTCACCACTTACCATAATGAGTCTCTAAATGTCATGAGACACAAGGAGTCCAGTCTCTAAATGTTGTGAGACACAAGGAGTCCAGTCTCTAAATGTCATGAGACACAAGGAGTACAGTCTCTAAATGTTGTGAGACACAAGGAGTCCAGTCTCTAAAAGTCATGAGACACAAGGAGTCCAGTCTCTAAATGTCATGAGACACAAGGAGTCCAGTCTCTAAATGTCGTGAGACACAAGGAGTCCAGTCTCTAAATGTCATGAGACACGAGGAGTCCAGTCTCTAAATGTCATGAGACATGAGGAGTCCAGTCTCTAAATGTCATGAGACACGAGGAGTCCAGTCTCTAAATGTCATGAGACACGAGGAGTCCAGTCTCTAAATGTCATGAGACACGAGGAGTCCAGTCTCTAAATGTCGTGAGACACAAGGAGACCAGTCTCTAAATGTCATGAGACACGAGGAGTCCAGTCTCTAAATGTCATGAGACACGAGGAGTCCAGTCTCTAAATGTCATGAGACACGAGGAGTCCAGTCTCTAAATGTGATGAGACACGAGGAGTCCAGTCTCTAAATGTTGTGAGACACAAGGAGTCCAGTCTCTAAATGTCATGAGACACAAGGAGTCCAGTCTCTAAATGTCATGAGACACAAGGAGTCCAGTCTCTAAATGTCATGAGACACAAGGAGTCTAGTCTCTAAATGTCATGAGACACAAGTAGTCCAGTCTCTAAATGTGTTGAGACACAAGGAGTCCAGTCTCTAAATGTCATGAGACACAAGGAGTCCAGTCTCTAAATGTCATGAGACACAAGGAGTCCAGTCTCTAAATGTCATGAGGTACAAGGAGTCCAGTTTCTAAATGTGATGAGACACGAGGAGTCCAGTCTCTAAATGTCATGAGACACGAGGAGTCCAGTCTCTAAATGTCATGAGACACAAGGAGTCCAGTCTCTAAATGTCATGAGACACAAGGAGTCCAGTCTCTAAATGTCATGAGACACGAGGAGTCCAGTCTCTAAATGTTGTGAGACACAAGGAGTCCAGTCTCTAAATGTCATGAGACACGAGGAGTCCAGTCTCTAAATGTCATGAGACACAAGGAGTCCAGTCTCTAAATGTCATGAGACACAAGGAGTCCAGTCTCTAAATGTCATGAGACACAAGGAGTCCAGTCTCTAAATGTCGTGAGACACAAGGAGTCCAGTCTCTAAATGTCATGAGACACAAGGAGTCCAGTCTCTAAATGTCATGAGACACAAGGAGTCCAGTCTCTAAATTTCGTGAGACACGAGGAGTCCAGTCTCTAAATGTCATGAGACACACGGAGTCCAGTCTCTAAATGTCATGAGACACAAGGAGTCCAGTCTCTAAATGTCGTGAGACACGAGGAGTCCAGTCTCTAAATGTCATGAGACACGAGGAGTCCAGTCTCTAAATGTCGTGAGACACAGGAGTCCAGTCTCTAAATGTCATGAGACACAAGGAGTCCAGTCTCCAAATGTCATGAGACACAGGAGTCCAGTCTCTAAATGTCATGAGGTACAAGGAGTCCAGTTTTGTCAAGTGGCAGGGGGTTCAATTTAGTAGGTCGCTGTGGTCGAAGTTTTTTTTGGACGGATTATCGTCAGCCTTACAAAGTTATTCTATTCAATGTGGACTTCTGATAACAGTGAAGTCATCAAAGAGCAGTCTTTCGAACAGAGCAGAGTTCACCTCAACCCTCTGAAAGAAGACTAACAACATGATAATGATGATGAGGAAGTGTTCACCTCAACCCTGTGATGCTATTTTGTTATGTTCTTGCGTGTAAAAAAAAAAAGCAGAGACCCTTCACAGTGGACGATGACCCACTAGATCGTCAGCTTCAGCAGGACTAAATAATGTCCAATCAGAATCCAACGTTAACCAATAGAGCAGTTGTTTCATCATCTCCAACAATCTAGTGTGTCAATCGTCAGTGGAAAAAAAATACAATACAATGTTAGAAATGATGTAAACAAGTTTAGTTTGATAGAACCCAAAACCTATCTGCACCATTGAAGCTGTTGACTGTTGAAGCTGTGTTAATCGTTCCCTAACTAGTTTCAAGAATCTGATACACAAAGGACAGATGTTCCAATGCAACACAGTATAAAATAATGTCCAAGAGTGTTATAGTAACCGGTAGGATCTGTGAAGGTTGAATCATGTTTGATAATCATACATTAGTCCGTTTATTAGGAAGCCATGTAGGCGTGACAGCGAGCAATGGGTCAGCCCCATCGTTTACTCTCTTAGCTTTCAGCATCCATATAATCCTGTATGGGTACTGAACGGAACCCTATTCCCTATATAGTGCACTACTTTCGACGATATATATAGTGCACTACTTTTGACCAGAGCCCTATGGTTCCATTTGGTACACAGATCCAGCATCTTTCTTTACCCTCTCCTGTCTGTTCATCTCTGCTGTGGTGGACTGTGTAAATGCTGACACCATATTTGTGTGTAAACAAGCTACTTTGCTTCTACTCTCTCTCTCTCTTTCTCTCTCTTTCCCTCTCTCTCTCTCTCTCTCTCTCTCTCTCTCTCTCTCTCTCTCTCTCTCTCTCTCTCTCTCTCTCTCTCTCTCTCTCTCTCTCTCCTTCCCTCTCTCTCTCTCTCTCTCTCTCTCTCTCTCTCTCTCTCTCTCTCTCTCTCTCTCTCTCTCTCTCTCTCTCTCCTTCCCTCTCTCTCTCTCTCTCTCTCTCTCTCTCTCTCCTTCCCTCTCGCTCTCTCTCTCTCTCTCTCTCTCTCCTTCCCTCTCTCCCGCTCTCTCGCGCCACTCCACGTCTCTCCCTCGACCGTGTCCCAGGCCTACTTGAGCTGTTTTAGAACAACATAAACAAACTGGGGAAATATATTCCTGCTCCAAAGCAAAGCAGCCAAATCCCAGAGCTGGATAAGCTGTTTTTTAAATCTGAAATACAGTGTTTGTTTGTCCTTCATTCATTGCCCTCCCTCACACAAGAGGCAGGCAAAGGCAAGGCAGTAACACCATAGGTGAACTAAATTGAGATAGACATTGTAATTGGGGTAAAAATGGATGCCATTCACTATGGATCCCCGCCTCTTCAAAGGGCTGAGGGAAGCTATTGAAATGTTGGGAAGGAAATTGACTTTTAGGATCATTAAGCTCACGTTGAAAAACTGAGACAAACATTGAGGATAAAAGCTGCCTCAGGACCGAAGTTTGGATGCATTTGATGTCTAAATAAAAGTAAATGTGCTTTACGCTGCCTGACCGATTCTAATGACCAGAGAAAGACAGACAAAGAGAACTAGATCAACACACGTTTTCTGTCCTTCTCCCGTTTTATTAACTTAATGATAATGCGTTCGTTTCAGGGTTATTGTGCCGTTCAATCTTGTTTTTACCCGTTGCCAATACCGGTGCGTTACTATCGCTTAGTCGCAGTAAGAAGATAAGAAAGTCAAAGCACTGTGTAGAAAATAAAAAACACCCGATCCCACTCTCATCTATCCAACATACTGCATGGGTGTGCAGGCACAATAATCAATCTATTACTCATTTTAAATGTGTTATGCTATGCAAAATCAGCCTATATAGAACAGTTAGTTTGAGATACTGTACATTATTGGCAAACCTTTTTTTATGCTATCTATCTTATTACCCAGTGTTTCCATGTATCCCCGTAGTTGCCATGGTGCTCTGACTGAAAACACGTTTCTGCAGCTCTACTAGCAGCGATTGTCTGCTGGTGATGCTACAGTATAAACAGTCTAATGTACGACATCAAACACGATTAAATAATCACATAGGCTCCTGGTAATGCTCTCTTGTACCTTTTTTGTTACAGTACGTTGCATTAGGTAGCAAATTGTTTGTGATTTGGATAGTGGAACGCCATAGTTAGACTGATGGCAACTGTCAGTAGCACTAAGAGCAGTACTGGCCTGTTAGTGCTTCTACAGTCCTGCTACCACCTCCCCTTCACTGCTCATCCATACAATCACACCAAATGATACTCTCAGGACTCTACCAAACAATCATGCTGAGCTACAGAGTGTCATGAATGCATCAGTGTCAAGGGTGTGTACGGGAGGTGAAGTCAGGTGCAGGAGAGCAGAGTGTAGTGAACAGGCTTTAATTCTGTTCCCAAAATGACAGCACATAAGAACAATAACGTGCCAAAAACACGGAACATAGAAAAAGTAAAGCGCCTGACAATAATCCACATAACAAACAAACAGTTACACACAAAGACAATGGAGGGGAACAGAGGACTAAATACATGCAGTAATTATGGAATGAAAACCAGGTGTGTAATGGAACAAGACAAAACCAATGGAATATGAGAAATGGAGCGGCGATGGCTAGAAAGCCGGTGACGTCGACCGCCGAACGCCACCCGAACAAGGAGAGGAGCCGACTTCAGTGGAAATCGTGACAGTGCCCCCCCCCCCCCCTTGACGCGCGGCTCCAGCGGCGAAACTCCCTCAGCAGTTCGTGGTCCAAAACATCCGCCACCGGAACTCAACACCTCTCACTCCACGAGGTACTGAAGGCCCCCTGCTCGACGCCTCAAATCCAGGATGGAACAAAAGGAGTACGCCGGGGCCCCCTCGATGTCCAGAGGGGGCGGATGGACCTCCCGCACCTCAGATTCCTGGAGCGGACCAGCCATCACCGGCCTGAGGAGAGACACATGGAACGAGGGGTTAACGCGGTAATCAGAGGGAACCTGTAATCTGTAACATACCTTGTTCACCCTCCTCAGGACTTTGAATGGCCCCACAAACCACGTACCCAGCTTCCGGCAGGGCAGGCGGAGGGGCAGGTTTCGGGTCGAGAGCCAGACCCGGTCCCCCGGTGCGAACACCGGGGTCTCACTACGGTGACGGTCCGTGCTGTTCTTCTGGCAGAGCGCGGCTCGCTGGAGGTGAACACGGGCGGCCTCCCATGTCTCCTCCGCGTGCCTGAACCAGTCGTCAACCGCAGGAGCCTCGGTCTGACCCTGATGCCATGGCGCCAGAACCGGCTGGTACCCCAATACGCACTGAAGCGGGTAGAGGTTAGTGGAGGAGTGGCGAAGCGATTTCTGTACCATCTCGGCCTAGGGCACGCAGAAACCTGCCCACATCCTGGTTGACTCTCTCTACCTGCCCGTTAATCTCGGGGTGAAAACCCGAGGTAAGGCTGATCGAGACCCCCAGACGCTCCATGAACGCCTTCCAGATTCTCGACGTGAACTGGGGACCCTGATCAGACACTATATCCTCAGGCACCCCGTAGTGCCGGAAGACGTGAGTTAACAGGGCTTACGCAGTCTGTAGGGCCGTAGGAAGACCGGGCAGAGGGAGGAGACGACAGGACTTAGCGAAACGATCCACAACTACCAAGATAGTAGTGTTACCCTGTGAAAAGTGGTAGATCGGTTAAAAAATCCACAGACAGGTGTGACCAAGGTCGTTGTGGAGCGGGTAAGGGGTGTAGCTTACCTTTGGGCAGGTGTCTCGGAGCCTTACAATGGGCACACACCGAACAGGAGGAAACATAAACCCTCACGTCCTTTGCCAAGGTGGGCCACAGGTACTTCCCAGTCAGACAGCACACCGTCCGGCCAATCCCCGGATGACCAGAGGATGGTGACGTGTAGGCCCATAGATCAACTGGTCACGGACAGCAGACGGAACTTACATATGCCCGACAGGACACTGGAGGGGAGCAGGCTCTGTACGCAATGCCTGCTCAATGTCCACGTCCAGCTCCCACACAACCGGCGCGACCAGGCAAGAGGCCGGGAGTATGGGCGTCTGATCCATGGGCCGCTCCTCTGTGTCATACAGCCGGGACAGTGCGTCTGCCTTCGTATTCTGGGAACCTGGTCTGTAGGATAGGGTAAACACAAAACGGGTAAAGAACATGGCCACCTTGCCTGACGAGGATTCAGTCTCCTCGCT
This sequence comes from Salvelinus namaycush, assembly GCF_016432855.1. Taxonomy (NCBI): domain Eukaryota; kingdom Metazoa; phylum Chordata; class Actinopteri; order Salmoniformes; family Salmonidae; genus Salvelinus; species Salvelinus namaycush. The sequence continues at coordinate 55,062 of NW_024061121.1, read as the reverse complement.
GCCCGGATGTACTCCAGATTGAGGTGGTCAGCCCAGCCTTCAATGCTTTAACCACAGCAGATAGCTCCCGGTCCCCCACATCATAGTTACGCTCCGCTGGGCTGAGCTTCTTCGAGAAGAAAGCACAGGGGCGGAGTTTTGGTGGTGTACCCGAGTGCTGTGAGAGCACGGCTCCTATTCCAGCCTCGGACGCGTCCACCTCCACTATGAACACCAAAGAGGGATCTGGATGGGCCAGCACGGGAGCCAAAAGTAAACAGAGCTCTTAGCTGCCCAAAATCCCTGTCCGCCTCAGCCGACCACTGCAACCGTACGGGACCCCCCTTCAGCAGTGAGGTAATGGGAGCAGCCACCTGGCCAAAACCCCGGATAAATCTCAGGTAGTAAATGGCAAACCCTAAAAATCGCTGCACCTCCTTTACCGTGGTAGGAGTCGGCCAATTACGCACGGCTGCAATGCGGTCACTCTCCATCTCCACCCCTGATGTGGAAATGCGATACCCTAGGAAGGAGACGACCTGCTGAAAGACCAGGCATTTCTCGGCCTTGACGTACAGGTCATGCTCCAACAGTCGTCCAAGTACCTTGCGTACCAAGGACACATGCTCGGCGCGTGTAGCGGAGTATATCAGAATGTCATCGATATACACCACTACACCCTGCCCATTCAGGTCCCTGAAAATCTCATCTACAAAGGATTGGAAAACTGATGGAGCATTGATCAACCCGTACAGCATGACTAAGTACTCATAATGCCCTGTGGTGGTACTAAACGCTGTCTTCCACTCGTCTCCCTCCCGGATACGCACCAGGTTATACGCACTCCTGAGATCCAGTTTCGTGAAGAAGCGCGCCCCATGCATTGATTCAATCGCCGTGGCGATAAGAGGTAGCGAGTAACTGTACCTCACCGTGATTTGATTTAGACCACTATAGTCAATGCACAGGCGCAGACCTCCATCCTTCTTCTTCATAAAAAAGAAACTCGAGGATGCGGGTGAAGTGGATGACCGAATGTACCCCTGACGCAGGGATTCAGAGACATATGTCTCCATAGCCACCGTCTCCGCTTGCGACAGGGGATACACATGACTCCTGGGAAGCGCAGCATCTACCAGGAGATTTATCGCACAATCCCCCCGTCGATGAGGTGGTAATTGAGTCGCCTTCTTTTTACAGAAGGCGAGAGCCAAATTGGCATATTCTGGGGGGATGCGCACGGTGGAGACATGGTCTGGACTTTCCACCGTGGTAGCACCAACGGAAACCCCTACACACCTCCCCGAGCACTCTCGCGACCACCCCGTGAGAGCCCTCTGTTGCCAGGAGATAGTGGGGTTATGCTGAGCTAACCAGGGAAGGCCTAGTACCACGGGAAACGCAGGAGAGTCAATGAGGAAGAAACTAATTCTCTCCTCGTCACCCACCTGCGTCACCATGCCCAAGGAGATGGTGGCTTCCCTGATCAGGCCAGACGCTAATGGTCGACTATCCAGAGCGTGAACCGGGAAAGGACTAACTACAGGAATAATGGGGATCCCTAAACTAAGGGCTAACGCTCTGTCGATAAAATTCCCAGCTGCGCCTGAATCGACGAGCGCCTTATGCGGGGAAAAATCAGGGAAACAAACAGGTACAAACAGGTGGTCAACAGAGGACTCTGGATGAGTGTTGTGCAGACTCACCTGGGGTGACGCCAGAGTGCCCTGCCTGTTGCCTCTACTTCCAGAGGAACCGAAATGGCACCGGCCAGCAGTGTGCCCTCTGCGGCCACAGATGGTGCACGTGATGGCTCCTCCTCCAGTCTCCCTACACGCAGCCCCTCCCAACTCCATGGGCACCGGAGCGGGGGTGCTGGAAGATGGCACCGACAGAGCCCCTCTGGACGTCTGCGGGTGACCAGCAGGTTATCCATCGGATGGACAAATCCACCAGTTGGTCGAAGGAGATGGTGGCATCCCTGCAGGCCAGCTCACGTCGAACGTCATCGTGCAGGCTGCACCGATAGTGGTCGATGAGGGCCCTGTCGTTCCAGCCTGCTCCGGCGGCCAAGGGCCGGAATTCCAAGGCGAATTCCATTTCGCTCCTCGTCCCCTGCCTCAAATGAAAGAGCCGTTCCCCCGCCGCTCTACCTTTGGGTGGATGATCAAAGACGGCCCGGAAGCGATGGGTGAACTCCCCGAAGTGGTCCAACGCCTCGTCTTCTTCTCCCCACACGGCGTTTGCCCACTCCAGAGCTCTCCCCGAGAGGCATGAGACGAGGGCAGACACTCTCTCCCTTTCCGAAGGAGCTGGGTGCACAGTGGCCAGGTAGAGGTCCAGTTGTAGCAGGAATCCCTGGCACTGTGCTGCCGTCCCATCATACTCCCTGGGAAGGGAGAGAAGCATCCCACTGGGACTGGTTCCGGACGGGACGGGTGGAGGTAACCCCGGCTGCGCTGGTCGAGGCACTGGGGAGACTTCCTGCCTCTCCCAGCGGTCCATAGTCTGGTCAACGCGATCCATCATGGCACCAAGATGATGTAACATAGCAGAATGTTCCTGGACACGCTCCTCGACTCCTTTAACCGAGGTCCCTGCTCCTGCTGACTCCATGGTTCGGTGTGTAATTCTGTCAAGGTTGTGCACGGGAGGTGAAGTCAGGTGCAGGAGAGCAGAGTGTAGTGAACAGGTGCACTTTAATTCTGTTCCCAAAATGACAGCACATAAGAACAATAACGTGCCAAAAAACACGGAACATAGAAAAAGTAAAGTGCCTGACAATAATCCACATAACAAACAAACAGTTACACACAAAGACAATGGAGGGGAACAGAGGACTAAATACATGCAGTAATTATGGAATGAAAACCAGGTGTGTAATGGAACAAGACAAAACCAATGGAATATGAGAAATGGAGCGGCGATGGCTAGAAAGCCGGTGACGTCGACCGCCGAACGCCGCCCGAACAAGGAGAGGAGCCGACTTCGGTGGAAGTCGTGACAATCAGCCAGTAAGTTAACCCTGACATCAAATGTACTACACAACACTATTGTCCTAGGAAATGGCAGGTAGCCTACTGGTTAGAGAGTTGGGCCAGTAACCGAAAGGTTTCTGGATTGAATCCCAGAGCTGACAAGGTAAAATAATCTGCCCCTGAACAAGGGAGTTTAACCCAGTGTTCCCCGGGCGCCGAAGACATGGATGTTGATTATGGCATCCACGCATCTCTCTGATTCAGAGGGGTTGGGTTAAATGTGGAAAACACATTTCAGTTGAATGCATTCAATTGTACAACTGACTAGGTATCCCCCTTTCTATTCTACCAATACTGGTGCAGGTTTGGAACCATCCTTCATTTCTCTCTCTGCATAGCTGATGTGGCTTAGCGAGTGACACAATGCCACAGTAAGCCCATTACTTTTGTTCAGTTCTCTGGCGACTACAGTAGCTGTTCTCTTACAGAAGCAGCAGACTTGTATAAAAGTACAGCAGGCCAAAACATTTCATGGCAGATTAAACCATGGAAATAATGGGTCTATTGTTCCATCGTTCGCGGAGACTGCATTAACGGTATATGCTGCATATGTCGGTTAAAATGGAAATGAACTTTAAATGGCTCTTAGCTGACAAAGAGCGATCGGATTTAATCCTGGCCTTACTGTCAGGGTATTGTTACTCTCTGAAACGCAGAACTAAAATCTTGCATAATTGTGTCAGATGCTTGATTAGGTTCTAGGGAAGCTGTAGGAGAAAATATACTAGAACTAGGAGTGGAAGGAAGCAGGGAGGTAGCTCTGCAAGTTTAGGAGAAAATATTATAGGAGTGGAAGAAATCAGGGAGGTAGATCTCTGCAAGTTCAGGAAAAAAATATTCTAGGAATGGAAAGAAGCAGGGAGGTAGCTCTCTGCAAGTTTAGGAGAAAATATTCTAGGAGTGGAAGGAATCAGGGAGGAGAAAACCACGACGGTAACCTCCCAACCCCTCAGTAACCCGGCTGGTAGCAGCGCTGTCACCCCGGTGTCCCGGGAACCCCGCTTATCTCCCCTGGAACGCTACGATGGAGATTCCAGAACCTGCCGGGCCTTTCTCTCCCAGTGCTCCCTTGTTTTCGAGCGGCATCCTTCTTCGTTCCCCTCGGACCGCTCGAAGATAGCGTACATTATTACGCTGGTGTTCGGGAGGGCCCAGGCCACTTCGCTCAGTAAGGTCCAGGCCACTTCGCTCAGTAAGGTCCAGGCCACTTCGCTCAGTAAGGTCCAGGCCACTTCGCTCAGTAAGGCCCAGGCCACTTCGCTCAGTAAGGCCCAGGCCACTTCGCTCAGTAAGGTCCAGGCCACTTCGCTCAGTAAGGTCCAGGCCACTTCGCTCAGTAAGGTCCAGGCCACTTCGCTCAGTAAGGCCCAGGCCACTTCGCTCAGTAAGGCCCAGGCCACTTCGCTTCCGCAGCACCGACTGGTATCCAAGAAGGTTAAGCGCTGGCACCTCTCCTCTAATCAAAATCGGCGAAACGTCTCCTGAAGGTTCGACCTTGGGTCAGGGGATTTCAGTACCTGGTTGACTGGAAGGGTTATGGCCCAGAGGAGAGGTGCTGGGTCTCTGCTAGGGACATCCTGGACCCAGGCCTCATGTTCCAGCGCCGGCATCCCGCTCACCCAGGTATGCGCACAAGAGGGGGGGGGGGGGGGGATACTGTCACGCCGTGATCTGTTTCACCTGTCCTTGTGCTTGTCTCCACCCCCTCCAGGTGTCGCCCATCTTCCCCATTATCCCCTGGGTATTTATACCTGTGTTTTTGGTCTGTCTGTGCCAGTTCATCTTGTTTGTTCAAGTCAAACAGTGTTTTGTCTCAGCATCTGCTTTTCCCCAGTCTCTCTTTTTCTCGTCTTCCTAGTTTTGACCCTTGCCTGTCCTGACTCTGAGCCTGCATGCCGTCCTGTGCCTTTGTCCCTATTCTGGATTATCAACTTCTGCCTGACCTGACCCTGGGCCTGCCTGCCGTCCTGTACCTTGGCACCACTACTCTGGATTATCGACCCCTTGACCTGCCTTGACCTGTCATTTGCCTGCCCCTGTTGTTGCAATAAACATTGTTATTTCAACACAGACTGCACTTGGGTCTTACCTGAAACCTGATAAGGCCTGGGCAATTCTAGTCCTCAGGGCCCTGATTGGTGTCTCACTTTTTCTCCATCCCTAGCAAACACAGCTGATTTAAACTAATTGCATTCTAAACTGAAGATCATGATTAGTTGATTATTGGAGTCAGGTGTGTTAGCTGGGGCTGGGGCAAAAGTGTGCCACCAATCAGGCCCCTAAAGACTAGAATTGCCCAGGCCTTATCAGGTTTCAGGTAAGACCCAGGCCTGTTCTAGACAGACTGGAGAGGTGGGTTGGCCTCTCCGGTCCAGTTCTAAATTGTTTAACCTCTCTAGGGTATGTGGGACGGTAGCGTCTCACCTCGTCAACAGCCAGTGAAACTGCAGGGCGCCAAATTCAAAACAACAGAAATCCCATAATTAAAATTCCCCAAACATACATGTATTTTACACCATTTTAAAGATACACTTGTTGTAAATCCAGCCACAGTGTCTGATTTCAAAAAGGCTTTACGACGAAAGCAAACCAAACGATTATGTTAGGTCAGAGCCAAGTCACAGAAAAACACAGCCATTTTTCCAGCCAAAGAGAGGAGTCACAAAAAGCAGAAATATAGATTAAATTAATCACTAACCTTTGATGATCTTCATCAGATGACACTCATAGGACTTCATGTTACACAATACATGTATGTTTTGTTCGGTAAAGTTAATATTTATATCCAAAAATCTGAGTTTACATTGGCGCGTTATGTTCAGTAGTTCCAAAACATCCGGTGATTTTGCAGAGAGCCACATCAATGTGCAGAAATAGCCATCATAAATGTTGATGAAAATACAAGTGTTATACATGGCATTTTAGATCCACTTCTCCTTAATGCAACCGCTTTGTCAGATTTCAAAAAAACTTTACGGAAAAAGCAAACCATGTAATAATCTGAGTACGGCGCTCAGACGACAAATCAACCCAAAGAGATATCTGCCATGTTGGAGTCAACAGAAGTCAGAAATAGCATTACAAGTATTCACTTACCTTTGATGATGTTCATCAGAATGCACTCCCAGGAATCACAGTTCCACAATTAATGTTTGTTTTGTTTGATAATGTCCATAATTTATGTCCAAATTCCTCCTTGTTGTTCGCGCGTTCTGTACACAATCTAAACTCATGACGCGCAGGCAGGTCCAGGCAAAAGTTCAGACGAAAAGTCATATTACAGTCCGTAGAAACATGTCAAACGAAGTATAGAATCAATCTTTAGGATGTTTTTAACATAAATCTTCAATAATGTTCCAACCGGAGAATTCCTTTGTCTTCAGAAATGCAATGGAACTCAAGCTAACTCTCACATGAATGCGCATGGTCAGCGCATGGTCAGCTCATGGCAGACCTTACTCAATCCCCTCTCATTCGCCCCCACTTCACAGTAGAAGCATCATACAAAGTTCTAAAGACTGTTGACATCTAGTGGAAGCATTAGGAAGTGCAACATGACCCCATTTCCACTGTATCTTGGATAAGCAAAGAGTTGAAAAACTAAAAACCTCAGATTTCCCACTTCCTGGTTAGATTTTTTTCTCAGGTTTTTGCCTGCCATATGAGTTCTGTTATACTCACAGACATCATTCAAACAGTTTTGGAAACTACAGAGTGTTTTCTATCCAAACCTACTAATAATATACATATCCTAGCATCTGGGCCTGAGTAGCAGGCAGTTTACTCTGGGCACGCTTTTCATCCGGACGTGAAAATACTGCCACCTACCCCAAAGAAGTTAACCAGTCAAGAGATTTTGTCACCCTTGGGGAACATAACTCAGAGAAAAAAGATATATCACATGTGGCGTTCCACATGGTTCTATTTTGGGAGCAGAGTGTGGGTCCGTTACTGTTCAGTTGATATACTGTATGTTACCCCTTGGCAGCGTTATCAGAAAGCACAGATTTTCACTGCTACACAGACAATATACTGAGGTACATTTTAATTTGCGGGAAATGAAGATAAAACATGAATTTTTGTTTCTGAACCCAATTTTGAATTACACCACGTTAGAAATGTGACCAAAATAGCTTTTTACCACCTGAGGAACATTGCCAAGGTGCGTCCGTTTCTATCTCAGGCTGATACAGAGAGACTCATCCATGCTTTTATTACAAGCAGCTTGACTACTGTAATGGTCTCCTGTCTGGTCTACCCAAGAAAGCGATTGGTCAACTGCTAAACATACAGAATGCTGCAGCACGGGTACTGACCAAGACCAGATAGAGAGCACACATTACACCGGCTGCCTGGAGGTTTTAGAATAACACTGAACAAAAATATATTATATACACTGAACAAAATTATAAAGCAACATGTAAAGTGATGGTCCCATGTTTCATGAGCTGAATTTTGTTTTTCCAGAAATGTTCCATAAGCACGAAAAGCTTCTTTTTCTAAAATGTTGTGCACACATTTGTTTACATCCCTGTTAGTGAGTATTTCTCCTTTACCAAGATAATCCATCCACCTGACAGGTGTGGCATATCAAGAAGCTGATTAAAAAATGTAGAGGTACGTCCAACCAGCCTCTCAACCGTCGACCAATGGCTACACCCCTGCCCAGTGTCGTGTCTTTACTATCATTAAATTGAAGACTTAGTTTTTATCAAAGATTCCTGTAATTAGTATTACACGATTAAACTGAATAATCATGTAACTGTAATTAACTAGGAAGTCGGGGCACCAAGGAAAATATTCAGATTACAAAGTTATAATTTCCCAATATAACCTTTCAGATATTTTCATATCTGATCAATAGTCTTCTTAATTAATGAATTATTTACTTTACCTCACATTAGTCTCATTCCAAACATTGTAAATTGTTGGTTATCTGCACGAACCCAGTCTTCACTATGAGTTATCCATACATCGATTTATATATTACTAACTAAGTAATTCACAGAAATGCATAAACAAACAAACAAAGTAAATAATGGTTACAAGAAATGATAGGAGAATGTGCCCTAGTGGGCTAAACCGGCATGGCGGCTTGTTAGACCAAAGGGAAAATTGGGGGTCGACTAAGAAGTCACTACAGAGTTAATAATTATAACAATTGAAATGCTAATCCTTTGCACATGAACGCTCACTCATTCGGGAACAATTGCAATCAATATATATATTTACGCTCAGTGTATCGTCTTGATCGCTGTTGAAAAGTTAGTTTCTGTTTGAGAGTTTCCGTCCTCTCTCTCTCTCTCTGTCGTAGGTTAGAGTGGATAGTTCAGAGTGACATTCATTCGTGTTGTTGTAGAATGGATGTTTCGGCGGTTGTCGTTCTTCACGTTCAATGATACCGAATTCCTAGCTGCAGACTAGTAATTAATATCAAAGACTTGTTATTATTCTGTCGGTATCGATAGTCTAAGAGTTTAACCACGTGGTATGGTTAAAAGATTCAGCAATGGTCTGCAACCTTTTGTCCTCCTTTGATTGAGAGAATCATGGTCTGCAACCTTTAGCCATCTCGTAATTGAGGTAAGCTCGGTCTGGTGATAATTTCTCAAAAGTTCGGTTTTATTCGGAATTGCAGAAAAGGCCTGTCCCAGGATGCCTGACCCTAACTGGGCTCATGGGCGGTCCTCTGATTTAGTTCAAATCAAAAGGGAATTGGGTTTTCCTTCATTAAACAGTCCAAAAGTATATTACACAATTTTACAAACAGTATCATACTCACTCATTCATCTTATACAACAATTAGATGTAAACCTCATATCTGAGGCTATTATATAAACAGTGTTATGGTAATGTGGCCACACCGTCTCCCATGAGCTTCCCCAAGTTGTAACAAACGGACCAGTTCGTAGCTGGATTCTTCACCGATCTTTTATACTTTCTCCGGAACATGAAATTTGTTCGTACCTCAAGTTCTGTGAGGTGGAAGAAATCCCTTTGTTCTCTATGAAAATGTACCCTCTGCCTCTTATATTGTTGTGGCCTGTGGCAGGGTCTCCTCCTCAGGAATTTACGACCTCTCTCTGACCACAGCAGCGTAGTTGTAGGGGGCAGGGAGAGGCAGGGAGAGGCAGGGAGAGGCTTGCTGTACCTAAATAGGCCAACATCATGACACCAGTCATGTGAAATCCAGGGCTAATGAATTGATTTCAATTGACTGATTTCCTTATATGAACTTATATGAACTTTAACTTCTTATGGCTGCAAGCCCGACGTCGGTACACTTATGACAACAGCCAGCTCAAGTGCAGGGCGCGAAATTCAAAATATATTTTTTTAAAATATTTAACTTTCACACATTAACAAGTCCAATACAGCATATGAAAGGTACACATCTTGTGAATCCAGCCAACGTGTCCAATTTTTAAAATGTTTTACAGGGAAGACACAATATGTAAATCTATTAGCTAACCACGTTAGCAAAAGACACCACTTTTTTTACTCCACCAGTTTTTTACTCCATCAGTAGCTATCACAAATTCGACCAAATAAAGATATAAATAGCCACTAACCAAGAAACAACTTCATCAGATGACAGTCTGATAACATATTTATTGTATAGCATATGTTTTGTTGGAAAAATGTGCATATTTCAGGTATAAATCATAGTTTACATTGCAGCTACAATCAGAAATTGCACCGAAAGCAGCCATAAAACTTACAGACACCAACGTCAAATACCTAATTACTCATCATAAAACATTTCTGAAAAATACATAGTGTACAGCAAATGAAAGACAGGCATCTTGTGATTCCAGCCAATATTTCCGATTTATTAAGTGTTTTACAGCGAAAACAAAATGTAGCGTTATATTAGCTTAGCACAATAGCCAGAAACACTTGGGCGCCGACGACTACGACAGATATATGAAATAGCATCATAAAATGTTTCTTACTTTTGCTGATCTTTCATCAGAATGTTGGACAAGGTGTCCTTTGTCCAGAACAGTCGTTGTTTGGATTTAGAACGGCAACTTTCCCTCTTCATTTAGCACGCGCACTAGCCAAGTGGCACGGATCTCTCCATCGTCAACAAAGTCAGAGAACGGAACACGGCAAAACTCCCGAAAAAATTTCAATAATCTGATTAAACTATATTGAAAAAACATACTTTACGATGATATGGTCACATGTATCAAATAAAATCAGAGCCGGAGATAGTAGTCGTCCATAACGGCAGCTAAACAGAAGGCAATCCCACTGTCCACCTCGCGCTCCCAAGAGTACCGGAAATGAGGGACACGTCATACAAAGAGCTTGTATTCCAATTCAGACCAAGATAAACACTAAATTTCTTCTCTCACAGCCTCTTGACATCCAGGGGAAGGTCTATGAAGTGCACGTATACTCTTACGTATCATGCCCATGTATAGGCAGGAAGTAGAACAGAGCATCGATTTCAGACTTTCCACTTCCTGGTCAGGAAGTTTGTGCCAAATGAGTTCTGTTTGACTCACAGATATAATTCAAACGGTTTTAGAAACTAGAGAGTGTTTTCTATCCAATAGTAATAATAATATGCATATTGTACGAGCAAGAATTGAGTACGAGGCCGTTTGAAATGGGCACCTTTAATCAGAGCTACTCAATACTGCCCCTGCAGCCATAAAAAGTTAACTCAATTAAATCATTGATATTGCTGCATGTTTCATTTATAATTTTGTTCAGTCTAATTTTAAGAGTCTATTGGTTTTTAAATCAATCTATGATTGTGCAACCCAATACATACTTTATCAGACATCCTTTTTATGTATCCAGTAGTTCCCTCAGGTCCTCTGACTCAATGTCCTCAGCCAAATCAAGGAGTGATACCTCTACTGCTGAATGGAGAGAGAGGCACAGGGGCCACACATAATTTACTGCTGGAAGAAGGGAGAGGCACTGGGGCCACAAATCATTCACTGCTGGATGGAGATTGAGGCACTGGGGCCACAAATCATTTACTGCTGGATGAAGGGTGAGTCACTGGGGCCACAAATAATTTTGTACTGGATGAAGAGAGAGGCACAGGGGCCACATCATTTTGTGCTGGATGAAGAGAGGGGCACAGGGGCAACAAATCATTTACTGCTGGAGGGAGAGAGAGGCACAGGGGCCACAAATCATTTACTGCTGGATGGAGAGAGAGGCAATAGGGCCACAAATCAATTACTGCTGGATGAAGAGAGAGGCACAGGGGCCACAAATCAATTACTGCTGGATGAAGAGAGAGGCACAGGTGCCACAAATAATTTACTACTGGATGGAGAGAGAGGCACAGGGGCCACAAATCAATTACAGCTGGATGGAGATTGAGGCACTGGGGCCACAAATAATTTACTACTGGATGGAGAGAGAGGCACAGGGGCTACAAATAATTTACTACTGGATGAAGAGAGAGGCACAGAGGCCACAGATAATTTAGTGCTGGATGAAGAGAGAGGCACAGGGGCCTCATCCTTTACTGCTGGATGAAGAGAGAGGCACAGGGGCCACAAATCATTTACTGCTGGATGGCGAGAGAGACACTGGGGCCATAAATAATTTACTGCTGAATGGAGAGAGAGGCAATAGGGCCACAAATAATTTACTGCTGGATGGAGAGTGAGGCACAGGGGCCACAAATTATTTACTGCTGGATGGAGAGAGAGGCACAGGGGCCACAAATAAATTGCTGCAAAGAAACCACTTCTAAATGACACCAATATGAAGAAGAGACTTGCTTGGGCCAGGAAACACGAGCAATGGACATTAGACCGGTAGAAATCTGTTATTTGGTCTGATGGTTCCAACCGCCGTGTCTTTGTGAGACGCAGTGTAGGTGAACGGATGATCTCTGCATGTGTAATTCCCACCGTGAAGCATGGAGGAGGATGTGTGATGGTGTGGGGGTGCTATGCTGGTTGAGAGAATGCCAAGAGTGTGCAAAGGGTGGCTACTTTGAAGAATCTTAAATCTAAAATTGATTTTGATGTGTTTGGTTACTACATGATTCCATATGTGTTATTTCATAGTTTTGATGTCTTAACTATTATTCTACAATATAGAAAATAGTAAAAATAAAGAAAAACCCTTGAATGAGTAGGTGTGTCCGAACTTTTGACTGGTACAGTGTGTGTTTAGCTTTCAGAAAATCGACAGTTATTTCTGGATGTTTATTAAAGTTAGCGGGCTAACTCATTGATACAGTTCCATAGTATACCCCTTCAGGCTAGGCTAGAAGTACGGCCTGTGTCACGACTTCCGCCGAAGTCGGTCCCTGTCCTAGTGCGGGCGGCGTTCGGCGGTCGACGTCACCGACCTTCTAGCCATCGCCAATCCACTTTTCATTTTCCATTGGTTTTGTCTTGTCCTCCATCACACCTGGTTCCAATTCCATCAATTACATGTTGTGAATTTAACCCTCTGTTCCCCCCCCATGTCCTTGTCTGTAATTGTTTGTTGTAGTGCTTATGAAACGGCATGCTGGTATTACCGGGTTTTGTTTGACCCATTTATTGTATTATTCTGTTGACAGTGGTTTATGGTAATTAAACACAACCGTTGTAAATCAGTTTCCGCTCTCCTGCGCCTGACTTCTCTGGCGCCAGTAGCATCGCAGTACAGCCTGCTTTCTCTGAAGACACAGGACTGTCAATTGTGCTTCCTAATTCTCTTTCTCCTGAAGTGTGCACGTTCACTCCTCTCCAGATATTCAGAAACGGACTGGATAGACAAGAGGCATGACCATGCCCATCTAAACTTTATTAGTTCATCTCATTATTGTTTAACAAATCAAAACACCGAAAATTATGAAGGCATTGTATTCATTTCATAGTACTGAACTGTAATTTTTTCAGTAATTAATTGTATCATAGTACTGTACTTTTCTGTTGTTTATTGTATCATAGTACTGTACTTTACTGTTGTTTATTGTATCATAGTACTGTACTTTACTGTTGTTTATTGTATCATAGTACTGTACTTTACTGTTGTTTATTGTATCATAGTACTGTACTTTACTGTTGTTTATTGTATCATAGTACTGTACTTTACTGTTGTTTATTGTATCATAGTACTGTACTTTACTGTTGTTTATTGTATCATAGTACTGTACTTTACTGTTGTTTATTGTATCATAGTACTGTACTTTACTGCTGTTTATTGTATCATAGTACTGTACTTTACTGTTGTTTATTGTACCATAGTACTGTACTTTACTGTTGTTTATTGTATCATAGTACTGTCCTGTTATTGGATGTTTTGTATAGCATAGTACCACCGAAAGGAATTATTCATGAATGCCTAACATCGGAATGGTTAACATCGGAAAACAAATTTAAACGCTTTTCGCTCAATTTTCCAAAACCCAGAAAGTAGAAGAGAGTAAATCAGTAGAACATAACATATCAGCCAATCACGTTAGGTAAATATCAGCCAATCACGTTAGGTAAATACTCAAAATTACCAAACATCTGCAAGCGATACACAACCAAGTATCTGCACTTAAACTCATATCTTTTAGAAATAGATCATGAAGACATTTGACAATGTGAAATAAGGCGAATTCATTTGATACAATTATTAACAATCTGGTTAACCGACGATAAGAAGAAAATTACAGACTATTATAACGCCTGACTGTTTCATGTCTGCGTCTCACACGTCATCCTATTCCCTATGTAGTGCAATAATTTGACCAGGACCCATAGGGTGCCACTATTTAGGGAATTGGGTGCCATTCAGCACACATCCCATGTTTGTGAAGTTCTAAGCGATTCCCTGCATGCATTGGGAAGGAAGGAGGAAGGAACCATAATTAATCCGTTGAAAGACTACAAAAAACCAGACATCCTGTAGTTCAAAGTGTTTGTCGGTGCTGATAAGAAGCTCTTTCCTGTTTACTGAGTTGTTGCCCCCCCCCCTTGCGTCTCAAGCGGCATCCCCTTCCCTATATAGTACACTACTTTTGACCAGGGCTCATATGGCTCTGGTGAAAAGTAGTGCACTGCATAAGGGCATAGGGTGCTAAAGTAGTGCACTACATAGGGAATAGGGTGCTGCTTGGTACCTAATCTTCGTCTGCAGATACAGATGCTGCTCTCTGAACATCAGACATTGTCAGAGCTTTTCTGTGTGTGTGTCTGTATGTGTGTGTGTGTGTGTGTGTCTCTGGTTGTGTGTTAGTGTGTGTATCAAGGTATTAGACGATGTGACAAGGCATCGGAGCTGAAACAGCAAGCATAGTGTGACAAGAACACATGGCAGACTCTGTGAACCTGGTGTGACGATATAATGTACTCCTATGTGTGTTGATGTACTCCTGTGTGTGTGTTGATGGTGTTGTGATGTACTCCTGTGTGTGTAATGCTGGGATGTACTCATGTGTGTGTAATGTTGATGCTGTGATGTACTCCTATGTGTGTAATGCTGGGATGTACTCGTGTGTGTGTAATGTTGATGCTGTGATGTACTCCTATGTGTGTGTGTTGATGTTGTGATGTACTCCTGCCTCGATGTCAAAGGTCTGAAGTTGTTTAATAAAGACCATGCCAGTCATACGCATAGCAATCAAGAGCAGCACAGTGATGCTGGAATATGTCACGTTTTCTGCTACTGAATGTCAAAATGTCAACGCTAGCGACAGACAGACACGTGTCGATTCTTAGCTTGTTAGAAAACAGGATGGTGACCATATAAAGTATAGTGCTCCCCCTCCACCCCAACCCGTAATGTTCATGAATCTGTGGCTGGTGGAGCTACAGTATTTTGGGTCGGTGAATGTGGTGTTCTGCTGTTTATACTGTTCCACACTCCCACATTGTTCTAGACTCTAGATGGCGTGTAAGGTTAGATGGATCCCATTATTGTTCTAGACTCTAGATGGCGTGTAAGGTTAGATGGATCCCATTTTTGTTCTAGACTCTAGATGGTGTGTAAGGTTAGATGGATCCCATATTGTTCTAGACTCTAGATGGCGTGTAAGGTTAGATGGATCCCATTATTGTTCTAGACTCTAGATGGTGTGTAAGGTTAGATGGATCCCACATTGTTCTAGACTAGATGGCGTGTAAGGTTAGATGGATCCCACATTGTTCTAGACTAGATGGCGTGTAAGGTTAGATGGATCCCACATTGTTCTAGACTCTAGATGGCGTGTAAGGTTAGATGGATCCCATTATTGTTCTAGACTCTAGATGGTGTGTAAGGTTAGATGGATCCCATTATTGTTCTAGACTCTAGATGGTGTGTAAGGTTAGATGGATCCCACATTGTTCTAGACTCTAGATGGCGTGTAAGGTTAGATGGATCCCATTATTGTTCTAGACTCTAGATGGTGTGTAAGGTTAGATGGATCCCATTATTGTTCTAGACTTTAGATGGCGTGTAAGGTTAGATGGATCCCACATTGTTCTAGACTCTAGATGGCGTGTAAGGTTAGATGGATCCCATTATTGTTCTAGACTCTAGATGGTGTGTAAGGTTAGATGGATCCCACATTGTTCTAGACTCTAGATGGCGTGTAAGGTTAGATGGATCCCATTATTGTTCTAGACTTTAGATGGCGTGTAAGGTTAGATGGATCCCATTATTGTTCTAGACTCTAGATGGTGTGTAAGGTTAGATGGAACCCACATTGTTCTAGACTCTAGATGGCGTGTAAGGTTAGATGGATCCCATTATTGTTCTAGACTCTAGATGGCGTGTAAGGTTAGATGGATCCCATTATTGTTCTAGACTCTAGATGGCGTGTAAGGTTAGATGGATCCCACATTGTTCTAGACTCTAGATGGCATGTAAGGTTAGATGGATCCCATTATTGTTCTAGACTCTAGATGACGTGTAAGGTTAGATGGATCCCACATTGTTCTAGACTCTAGATGGTGTGTAAGGTTAGATGGATCCCATTATTGTTCTAGACTCTAGCTGGCGTGTAAGGTTAGATGGATCCCATTATTGTTCTAGACTCTAGATGGCGTGTAAGGTTAGATGGATCCCATTATTGTTCTAGACTCTAGATGGTGTGTAAGGTTAGATGGATCCCACATTGTTCTAGACTATAGATGGTGTGTAAGGTTAGATGGATCCCACATTGCTCTAGACTCTAGATGGTGTGTAAGGTTAGATGGATCCCATTATTGTTCTAGACTCTAGATGGCGTGTAAGGTTAGATGGATCCCACATTGTTCTAGACTCTAGATGGTGTGTAAGGTTAGATGGATCCCATTATTGTTCTAGACTCTAGATGGCGTGTAAGGTTAGATGGATCCCATTATTGTTCTAGACTCTAGATGGCGTGTAAGGTTAGATGGATCCCATTATTGTTCTTGACTCTAGATGGTGTGTAAGGTTAGATGGATCCCATTATTGTTCTAGACTCTAGATGGTGTGTAAGGTTAGATGGATCCCATTATTGTTCTAGACTCTAGATGGTGTGTAAGGTTAGATGGATCCCATTATTGTTCTAGAATCTAGATGGTGTGTAAGGTTAGATGGATCCCATTATTGTTCTAGACTCTAGATGGCGTGTAAGGTTAGATGGATCCCATTATTGTTCTAGACTCTAGATGGTGTGTAAGGTTAGATGGATCCCATTATTGTTCTAGACTCTAGATGGTGTGTAAGGTTAGATGGATCCCATTATTGTTCTAGACTCTAGATGGCGTGTAAGGTTAGATGGATCCCATTATTGTTCTAGACTCTAGATGGCGTGTAAGGTTAGATGGATCCCATTATTGTTCTAGACTCTAGATGGCGTGTAAGGTTAGATGGATCCCACATTGTTCTAGGTGGCATGTAAGGTCAGATGGAAAGCTCCCACAATGTTCTAGATGGAACGCAATAGAGATATTATGTTTAGATATGATTAAACCTCTCAATATAAGGCTATAGAACGGAAGAGTAGTCGAACAAAAGGTTTAGTCCTCTGGCACTATGGCTAATATGTGAATGGGTGCGGCAGGGTAGTCTAGTGGTTAGAGCGTTGGACTAGTAACCGAAAGGTTGCAAGTTCAAATCCCCCAGCTGACAAGGTACAAATCTGTCGTTCTGCCCCTGAACAGGCAGTTAACCCACTGTTCCTAGGCTGTCATTGAAAATAATAATTTGTTCTTAACTGACTTGCGTAGTTAAATAAAGGTAAACATGGCTAATAGTAGTAGTTAGATCTAACAGACTGCCAGGTTTCTCACCACTCAACTCTTCAGTTATATCTAACAGACTGCCAGGTTTCTCACCACTCATCTCTTCAGTTATATCTAACAGACTGCTAGGTGTCTCACCACTCATCTCTACAGTTATATCCAACAGACTGCCAGGTGTCTCACCAATCATCTCTTCAGTTATATCCAACAGATACCAGGTGTCTCACCACTCATCTCTTCAGTTATATCTAACAGACTGCCAGGTGTCTCACCACTCATCTCTTCAGATAGATCTAACACACTGCCAGGTGTCTCACCACTCATCTCTTCAGACAGATCTAACAGACTGCCAGGTGTCTCACCACTCAACTCTTCAGACAGATCCAACAGATACCAAGTGTCTCACCACTTATCTCTTCAGACAGATCTAACAGACTGCCAGGTGTCTCACCACTCATCTCTTCAGTTATATCTAACATACTGCCAAGTGTCTCACCACTCATCTCTTCAGACAGATCTAACAGACTGCCTGGTGTCTCACCACTCATCTCTTCAGTTTGATATGTCAGAGCCCTCTTATTACACGTTTATTTATTTTACATACATATTTGATTTTGATAATTAGATTTAGATTTACAGATTTAGTAATAAAGATTGATTGATGATTAATTTAATTGAAGACGGATTACATAATTTCATTATAATAAAGATTCACAAAGTAATTAAAAAGTAAAATAGGTGAATGTGTTATGTTATGGTGAATGACTGGGTCTTTTTCCTCTGGTCCCCCAGTATCAGAGGGTGAAGAGGTTAGTGTGGCGGCCCGGTCTTTCTTCACACTGTTGGCTGGTTGATTGTCTCTCCTCCTGCTGCTCATTCCTTCGTCTTGATGAGATCTGGATGGAAAGAAAAGAGAAAAGAGGGCAGAAAAGAAAAAGTCGTGACGCAAGGGAACAAAACTAGAACAACCTTTTCCAGAAACAGAGCTTGACCTTCAGAAGTACAATCACAGGCATCGCAAAATACCTTGTTCATGTGGCGATCATGATTGGTCAAGATCCAGGAAGTTGAAGTGCTCCTCATTTACCACATGATGTTGGGCCAAACTACCCCTCGATAGTGAGTTCCCTGGTACAGTATTTATATGAGCCCTGGTAAAAAGTAGTGCTCTATATAGGGCAGGGGCATTCTAACCCTATGAGGTCTGGGCTACTGATGCTTCTCTGTTCTACCTTATTGTACATTTCACCCACCTGGTGTCCCAGGTCTAAGTCAGCCCCTGATTAGAGAGGGAGAATAAAAAAATAACAGTGGAACTGGCTTTGAGGTCCAGATTTGAATCTGAGGGACTTAAGGATTTGTAAATGCACAGTTGGCCTTTATAAACAGGTAGAGAGAGAGAGAGAGAGAGATGAAGCGAGATGGTGATAAACAAGCAGGAGTGGATGTGCCTGTGGAGAGAGGAAAAGAGGGAGAGATGGAGAGAGGGAGGATAAGATGGAGAGATGGAGCGAGGGAGCGAGGGAGGAAAAGAGGGCGAGATGGAGAGAGGGAGCGAGGAAGAGATGGAGCGAGGGAGGAAAAGATGGAGAGATGGAGAGATAGTGAGGGAGAGATGGAGAGAGGGAGGAAAAGATGGAGAGACGGAGAGAGGGAGCGAGGGAGGAAAAGAGGAAGAGATGGAGAGATAGTGAGGGAGCGATGGAGCGAGGGAGGAAAAGATGGAGAGATGAAAGGAGGGAGAGAGGGAGGAAAAGAGGGAGAGATGGATCGAGGAAGGAAAAGAGGGAGAGATGGAGAGAGTGAGTGAGGGAGGAAAATAGGTATAGATGGAGCGAGGGAGGATAAGAGGGTGAGACGGAGAGAGGGAGGAAAAGAGGGACAGATGGCGTGAGGGAGGAAAAGAGGGATAGATGGAGAGATGGAGCGAGGGTGGAAAAGAGGGAGATGTGGAGAGATGGAGCGAGGGAGGCAAATATGGAGAGAGGGAGCGAAGAGAGAGGGAGTGAAGGAGGAAAAGATGGAGAGATGGATAGAGGGAGCGAGGGAGGAAAAGAGGGAGAGATGGAGAGATGGAGCGAGGGAGGAAAAGAGGGAGAGATGGAGAGAGGGAGCGAGGGAGGAAAAGAGGGAGAGATGGAGAGATGGAGCGAGGGAGGAAAAGAGGGAGAGATGGAGAGAGGGGAGTGAGGGAGTGAGGGAGGAAAAGAGGGAGAGATGGAGAGAGGGGAGTGAGGGAGGATAAGAGGGAGAGATGGAGAGAGGGGAGTGAGGGAGGATAAGAGGGAGAGATGGAGAGAGGGAGCGAGGGAGGAAAAGAGGGAGAGATGGAGAGAGGGAGCGAGGGAGGAAAAGAGGGAGAGATGGAGAGAGGGAGCGAGGGAGGATAGGGGGGAGAGATGGAGAGAGGGAGGAAAAGATGGAGCGATGGAGCGAGGAAAAGATGGAGAGAGGGAGCGAGGGAGCGATGGAGAGATGGATGGAGTGAGTGAGTGAGGGAGGGAGGAAAAGACTGTGAGAGAGACAGAGTGGAGGAGGCTGAAGCAGAATACCAGAGGACAGCGGGCAGCCCATTCTGAGAAGAGCTGAAAAGACCGAGAGAGGGATAAACAGCAAACTCTACACCAAGCTACTGCAAAATAACTAGTTGAACTACACTCTTAAAAAAATGGTTCCAAAATGTTTCTATCCACCTCTGTATTATTCTTCAAGTAAATATATTTTGATAACATTTTCTGTGGAAGTTTTTCAAAGTAGTCTTTGTGCATAAAGTTGTTTAACTTTACAATCATTGTTTTTTGTTTGACATACATTTTAGAGTGAACATGTTGAGTCTCGACATTACAACTACACACTTTAAAAAAAGAAATCCCGTATATGGACGAGGTAGGAAATTATTTTCTTTATTTTTCTGGTATCAGACCTGCTTAATTCTCCCTTGAAACATAGCTGTTGTGTTTAATATAAATAAATTACACGTTCTGTCAACATCTGGCATCAGAATGTTCAGTTCTTGCAATTTGTAATCTATGACATTTCAGATTTATATATGATCATTTTTCTCAAAGTAGTTTTTCAAAGTAACTTCAGGTAAGTAAACTATAATTTTCTTAAGGGGTGGCCGCTGGGCACACACTGGTTGAATCAATGTTGTTTCCACGTCTTTCAACGAATTGACATCTGTGCCCAGTGGGACATGAGGCTTAAAACTTCTTCCAGTGTGAAGTAATTGGTAGCTTGGAAACTATATTTTCAGAGTACACTGTGTGCACTGAGAGAGAGAGAGCGAGAGAGAGAGAGCGAGAGAGAGCGAGCGAGAGCGAAAGAGAGAGAGAGCGAGAGAGAGAGAGAGAGAGAGAGAGAGAGAGAGAGAGAGAGAGAGAGAGAGAGAGAGAGAGAGAGAGAGAGACAGAGAGAGAGAGAGAGAGAGAGAGAGAGACAGAGAGTTTTCTATCTCTGCGATGCTGTGGGCATTGTAGGATATTGAAGGATACTAAAATATGATCACTCATCACCACTCATAACGACATGAAGTAATTGGTAGCTTGGAAACTATATTTTCAGAGTACACTGTGTGCACTGAGAGCGAGAGAGAGCGAGAGAGAGAGAGAGAGAGAGAGAGCGAGAGAGAGAGAGAGAGAGAGAGAGAGAGAGAGAGAGAGAGAGAGAGAGAGAGAGAGAGAGAGAGAGAGAGAGAGAGAGAGAGAGAGAGAGAGAGAGAGAGAAGGACCTCACTTGCTTAGGCAATGTTAACACATGTTTCCCATGCCAATAAAGCCCCTTGAATTGAATTGAATTGAATTGAATTGAGAGAGAGAGAGAGAGAGAGAGAGAGTTTTCTATCTCTGCGATGCTGTGGGCATTGTAGGATATTGAAGGATAGTAAAATATGATCACTCATCACCACTCATAACGACATGAGATACTCTCATTCTCCATAAGGTCTCACTGACTGAACAGACTCTTGGGGGGAAGTTTGTTCATGATCAAACACCCACAATTTCTGTACATGTAGGATACTGAAGTATATGTCTAGGTATCTCTTACATCAGTGGTTACCAACCTTTTTTGGTTACAGTACCACCAACTGAATTCCTGGAGTACCCCTGGAGTACCCCTGGAGTACCCCCTCATGTGCATTTTACCAGTAGGCCTTAGGTCTTCTCAAGTAACCCATATGGATAGGCCAAGTACCCCCAGGATCCTAGTAACCCCTCTGGATAAACCAAGTACCCCCAAGATCCCAGTGCCCTCTGGATAGGCCAAGTACCCCCAGGATCCTAGTAACCCCTCTGGATAAGCCAAGTACCCCCAAGACCCCAGTGCCCTCTGGATAGGCCAAGTACATCCAGAGTCCTAGCATACTCTGGATAGGCCAAGTACATCCAGGGTCCTAGCACACTCTGGATAGGCCAAGTACATCTAGGGTCCTAGCACACTCTGGATAAGCCAAGTATCCCCAGGGTCTTAGTACCTGCTGGATAGGCCAAGTATTCCCAGGGTCTTAGTACCCGCTGGATAGGCCAAGTATTCCCAGGGTCTTAGTACCCTCTGGATAGACCAAGTATTCCCAGGGTCTTAGTACCCTCTGGATAGACCAAGTATTCCCAGGGTCTTAGTACCCGCTGGATAGGCCAAGTATTCCCAGGGTCTTAGTACCCCCTGGATAGGCCAAGTATTCCCAGGGTCTTAGTACCCGCTGGATAGGCCACGTACCCCCAGGGTCATAGTACCCTCTGGATAGGCCAAGTATCCCCAGGGTCCTAGCACTCGCTGGATAGGCCAAGTACCCCCAGGGTCCTAGCACCCCTGGTTTGGAAACACTGTTCTAGAGCCTGTGCACCAGACTGGAGTCAGACAGCCTTATACTCTCCACAAGGTCTCCACAAGATCTCCACAAGGACTTCACAAGGTCTCCACAAGGTCTCCACTAGATCTCCACAAGGACTTCACAAGGTCTCCACAAGGTCTCCACAAGATCTCCATAAGGACTTCGCAAGGTCTCCACTAGATCTCCACAAGGACCTCACAAGGACTTCACAAGGTCTCCACAAGGTCTCCACAAGGTCTCCACAAGATCCCCACAAGGTCTCCACAAGTTATCCACAAGATCTCCACAAGGTCTCCACAAGATCCCCACAAGGTATCCACAAGGTATCCACAAGATCTCCACAAGGTCTCCACAAGATCCCCACAAGGTCTCCACAAGGTATCCACAAGATCTCCACAAGGTCTCCACAAGATCCCCACAAGGTCTCCACAAGTTATCCACAAGATCTCCACAAGATCCCCACAAGGTCTCCACAAGGTATCCACAAGATCTCCACAAGGTCTCCACAAGATCCCCACAAGGTCTCCACAAGGTATCCACAAGATCTCCACAAGGTATCCTCAACGTCTCCACAAGGCCTTTTAACCAAATGAGTGAGCAGTTTGTGCATACACCCACAACTGTTGTACTATTATGAACTAACAGAAGAGTTGATTTGCTAACACAATGTACTTGACCTCTTGTCTTGTCTCTTCCCCTGTGTAACCTCTTGCCTCTTACTCTGTGTAACCTCTTGCCTCTTCCCCTGTGTAACCTGTTGTGTCAGAGGTATAAAGTGACATGTACACACAGCTAAATGACATTAAATGTACACGTACAAATCATTAGATGACATCAACTACTCACTTTCACTAGCGGGAGTGTCTTTCTCCAACTCCGCTATCTCCTTCTTCTCCATCTCTTTCTCCTCTTTCTCATCTTTCTCCTCCTCCTTCTCCTCTTTCTCATCTTTCTCCTCCTCCTCCTCCTCCTCCTCCTCCATCTCTTCCTCCTCCTCCTTCTTCTCCTCCTCCTCCTCCTCCTCCTTCTTCTCCATCTCCTTCTCCCCTTTCTCCTCTTTCTCATCTTTCTCCTCCTCCTCCTCCATCTCCTCCTCCTCCTCCTTCTTCTCCTCCTCCTCCATCTTCTCCTTCTCCTTCTCCTCCTTCTGCTTGAATTTCTCCTTCTTCTTTTTTTCTTTCTCTTCCTTATCCTCCTCCTCCTTCTCCTCCTTCTCCATCTTCTCCTTCTCCTTCTCCTCCTTCTGCTTGAATTTCTCCTTCTTCTTTTTTTCTTTCTCTTCCTTATCCTCCTCCTCCTTCTCCTCCTTCTCCATCTTCTCCTTCTCCTTCTCCTCCTTTGGCTTTAACTTCTCCTTCTTCTCCTTCTCCTTCTCCTTCTCCTCCTTTGGCTTTAACTTCTCCTTCTTCTCTTTGTCTTTCTCCTTCTTATCCTCCTCCTCCTTCTCCATCTTCTCCTCCTCCATCTTCTCCTCCTGCCTCTCCCTCTCCTTCTCCTTCTCCTCCTCCTCCTTCTCTTCAGGTTCTGTATGGGAGAGAACAGAACACACAGTTAAAAAAATCTTCCAAACTGAGTTCTCTTTAAATTGCTTGGGTGCTTCGGGAAACAATTTGCTTGCGATGAATAAAATTGCTTTTGTAATTTAAACGATGACTGCAATGACATAAGTGTGGACAGACTGTTCTGAGTTGCTCCTTGTCTGTAACAACTCTGTGATAACAGTAATACAGCCATTCGAACAGAAAGGTTAGGACAGCCTATGGCTCAGTCAAAAATATCACCCTATTCCCTATATAGTGCACTACTTGTGTCTCTGGTCAAACTATATAGGGATATAATGCTATTAGGGACGTAACCTCTGTTATAGTCTGATCACTTCCAACACTCCAGTCAGACAGTGAGTCAACAAGTAAGTCAAAAACAACAAACAAAAACAGCGTCAAGCCTCGACCCCGCCTTCTCCCACCAGAAAAATATTCAAACGCCAACTTCTAACTAACTGACGGCTTCACATTTACATTTCCTCGAGGAGGCGACGGACTTTCAGCATCAGACTGGCTCATGTCTGGAAATTCAATGCTTTCCTAAAAAGTCACACTTCAAACAGGGACAAAACAAATATGAGTAGAGAGAGAGAGGAGTGAGAGAGAAGAGAGAGTGAGAGGAGAGAGATTTGAGATCGAGAGAGGAGAGAGAGAGGAGTGAGAGAGAGGAGAGAGTGAGAGGAGAGAGATTTGAGATCGAGATAGAGAAGAGAGAGAGAGGAGAGAGAGAGGAGAGAGAGAGAGGAGAGAGTGAGAGGAGAGAGATTTGAGATCGAGAGAGAGATAGGAGAGAGAGAGGAGAGAGAGGAGTGAGAGAGAGGAGAGAGTGAGAGGAGAGAGAGAGGGAGGGATAGAGGTGGAGAGAGAGAGGGAGGGATAGAGGTGGAGAGAGAGAGGGAGGGATAGAGGTGGAGAGAGAGAGGGAGGGATAGAGGTGGAGAGAGAGGGGGGTAGAGAGAGCAATAGAGGGGGAGAGAGAGAGAGGGAGGGATAGAGAGAGGGGGAGAGTGTGATAGTTGGAGAGACAGGGGGAGATAGAGAGAGGGGGAGTGAGAGTGTTAGAGAGTGATAGAGGTGGAGAAATAGAGGGGGAGAATAAGAGGGGGAGAGAGAGCGAGAGAAAGTGTGAGAGAGATGGAGAGAGAGAAAGATAGGGGGAGAGACTCAGGCATAAATCAAATCCATATGCAGACAAGCAGAAAATTACCTTCTCTACCGTCTATTCATTTAGGAGACAGAAGGTAATCTGGCTTTGGGCTTCTGTTGTTCAGCAATAATTTACTGCATCACCAATGCAATGTTGAACCAGACAGAGAGAGAGTCTCTCTTTCAGTTGAATCCTCTGTTTACATTTTTCCAAGCTAAAATGGTGGGAGGAGATGGGAGAGAGAGGGAGAGAGAGACAGGTCACTTGCTTTGGCAATGTTAACACATGTTTCCCATGCCAATAAAGCCCCTTGAATTGAATTGAATTGAATTGAGAGACCGACCAGTGGAGAGAGACAGAGAGGTCATGAGCAGATGAGCTCCTGCATTTTTCAGCATGTTCTTAAAAATATATAGAGATTTAGAGTTAGATAAACTTGGATTTTTTTTGTCAGGAACATATACAGGATACTACCCTCCACAACATAACCTTCACTCCAAATCAAAACTCAAAACCTACAAAACTGATTTTGGACGGAATTACGGAATTACCTGGAAGGTTTACAACTACCAAAAATGATTATTCAAATATATATATATATACAATAATATATACAAAAGATGATTATTCCCAAACTATACAGCAAAAGCTCTGGCAAACAAACAGAAACATGAAAACTCCATCCAACCTGGAACTGAGTGAGTGATGTTTAGTCTGAAGCTATAATTTATAGTTAAAGGCCAAGAAGAAGAATACATTACAATGATATATTTTACTTTATAAGGACTGAATTCTAAATGAAGGCTACCAAGCTTGCTAGGACAAAGGGATAACAACTTCAATTAGCACTGACGTGTCAAGTGAGAGGTGTCAAAGCCCTTTAGCCCAACAATGGCAGGATAATCAAACAGGCTACTCCAACCAAATGGAGAGGGCTTAGAAGCTGCCTCCCACTGTTCAGAGGTAATTAAAATACAGTACCCTCCTCATGTAAAAAATGATAAGGCAAGAAAAGAGTACAAAATGAACCTCCTTATGGAAAATAAAGAGACTTTTTGCTGACTATTATAAAAATGACAACATAAGCAACTTAATCTTCCACACAGACCATCCCCTGGCATGGCACGATGTTATATTAACACACTACCCCTCTGTTAAGAGGGGTGGAAACTCAGGATATTAGACAATGAGGACTCTGAGTCATCTAATATAAATCTCTATAAGTCTGGAACAGTATTGGTACAGGGCAACCCCAAACAGTTTCAGCTGGACTTTCACCTAATCAAAGATTTATAGTCCAGCAGGAGAAGCTCTCCCTTGAGAAAGATACCCCCACCCCGAGCGGGTCAGACCAGACCTCTTCATTATATAACCCCACAGACGAGCAACCCCAAGCGGAAAGTCAACCTCACAGCACAGAGTACTACCCCCTCATTGAAATGAAGGATACATTTACCCAGCTGAAAGTAAGGCAGGTGGAGCTGGAACAGCAGGTGATTACACTCCAGTCAGCACAGACCCAGACAACAGTCCAGCACAACAACACCCCCTTAACCAGACCCGGAGAGCTGGAGGTGGAGAGAGACATATCTGCACTCTGGACTGTGGTGAGACAACATAAACAGGAGATAGAGCACGTGCAGGAGCAGGAGAAGAACAGAGCACTAGAGGAGAGGATCAGACTGCTGGAGGAGAGGGTGAGGGGAATGGCGTGTGACAGAGAACCCCTTCTAGAGGTGGCCACCCCCGCAGAGAAGCCAGCAGAACAGCCCACCTCAGCTCCCGACATAAGTCTCGACACCACAGCAGAACAGTCCACCACAGACCCTGACCATAGCGTCGACATCCCAGCAGAACAGACAAATGAAGAACCCTAAGCCAAGGGGATCTCACCCCCTCTGAGCACCCCCCCTGTCAGCCACCCTGATAGCCCTCCTGACAACCCCCACACCCACTGAGGACATACACAAGACACAGATTGTACTCTTTATGGACTCAAACGGGAAATATATACAATAAAAAAAGAAATCCCCAAACACAGAGTGTCTAAACTCTGGTGTCCAAACACCCAGCGTGCCCTAGACCTTCTGTCTGAGGACCAACTAGGTTCAGCCACATAATAATACACAGGCACAAATGACCTGAGAGCACAGCAGGACAGGGTGGCCACAGCACTGAAGGGAGTGATTGAAAAAGATTCTTCTACTTTCCCCAACGCACAAGTGGTTATCTCCACCCTGCTACCACGAAAAGACTGCCACCCTGCTACCATACAGCAGGTAAACGCAAGTATTTCCTGTGACTGTGCCTCAAAACCAAATGTTTTCCTGGCCCACCACTCCACCCTGGACTTGAACAGCCTTTATGACCAGGTCCACCTCTACAAGGCAGAAGTGCCCACCTTCACCCGGACTCTAAAGGACATCACTCTCAAACGCAGCCCCAACACTTCACATAGGAGCAACAGATCAATAGACACCCCTCCCAGAACTGCAGGACCCCCCCCCCCCCCCCCGGACCTACACATAGAGGACCTACATCCAGACCACAACACCACCAGCCACATCCACACCACCACCACAACCAATCAACACCCCCCCAAGTCAACCATGCCAACACCCTATTTAGGCCCCCTCAGATCTGACCTATGCCCCTCCTGCCCACCTCATGCCCCACACTCCCGCAAAGAGAGCCTCATCATGGACGTCAAACATAGACCCAGGCCGCGAGCAGGCAAACAGGCCCAACCCCCATTCTTACACTATCCCAAGCCAATGGAATGTACCAGATTCTCAGTAGGCTCTGCTCACACTTACTGGCCTGAGGCCAAACCACAAGGCCAACAACATTGGACACTTTATGGAACACGAAGCCTTCACTATTTCATCCAGGAATGTCCAAGGCCTGAGGTCATCTGCCTTTGGCCTAAAGAGCAGGAACCTGGACTTCACGAAAGAAATCGGAAATACAGACATTGTCATCCTACAACAAATATGGTATAGAGGAGACGGACCCACTGGTTGCCCTCTATGTTACAGAGAGCTGGTAGTCCCATCCACCAAACTACCAGGTGTGTGGTATAGAGGAGACAGACCCACTGGTTGCCCTCTATGTTACAGAGAGCTGGTAGTTCCATCCACCAAACTACCAGGTGGGTGGTATAGAGGAGACAGACCCACTGGTTGCCCTCTAGGTTACAGAGAGCTGGTAGTCCCATCCACCAAACTACCAGGTGTGAAACAGGGAAGGGACTCAGGGGGTATGCTAATTTGGTATAGAGCAGACCTAACTCACTCTATTACATTAATCAAAACAGGAACATTTTACATTTGGCTAGAAATTAAAAAGGAAATGAGCTTAACAGAGAAAAATGTCCTCCTGTCTGCTACCTATATCCCTCCACTAGAATCCCCATACTTTAATGAAGACAGCTTCTCCATCCTGGAGGGGGAAATGAACCATTTTCAGGCCCAGGGACATGCACTAGTCTGTGGCGATGTAAATGCCAGAACTGGACAAGAACCTGACATCCTCAGCACACAGGGGGACAAACACCTGCCTGGAGGTGACAGCATTCCCTCCCCCATGTGCCCCCCTAGGCACAACTATGACAACATAACCAACAAAAACGGGTCACAACTCCTGCAGCTCTGTCACACACTGGGTATGTATGTAGTCAATGGTAGGCTTTGAGGGGACTATTATGGTAGGTACACCTATAGCTCATATTTTGGCAATAGCACTGTAGACTACTTTATCACTGACCTCAACCCAGAGTCTCTCAGAGTGTTCACAGTAAGCCCACTGACACCCCTATCAGATCACAGCAAAATCCCAGTCTACTTGAACAGAGCAATACTCAGTCATGAGGCATCAAAGCCAAAGGAACTGAGTAATATTAAGAAATGCTATAGCTGGAAGGAATGTAGTGTGGAAACTTTGCAAAAAACAATTAGGCAACAACAAATTCAATCCCTTTCAGACAATTTACTGGACAGACCGTTCCACTGTAATAGTGAAGGTGTAAACTTGGCAGTAGAAAATCTTAACAGTATATTTGACCTCTCAGCTTCCCTATTAAATCTAAATATTTCAAACAGAAAACCGAAGAAAATTAACAACAATGACAAATAGTTTGATAAAGAATGCAATAACTTAAGAAAGAAATTGAGAAACCTGTCCAACCAAAAACATGGAGACCCAGATAACCTGAGTCTACACCTTCACTATGGTGAATAAATAAAACAATACAGAAATACACTACGGAAAAAGAAGGAACAGCACGTCACAAATCCACTCAATGTAATTGAAGACTCCAACCACTGCTGGGAAAATTGGAAAACACTAAACAAACAACAACATGAAGAATTATCTATCCTAATGGAAATATATGGGTAAACCACTTCTCCAAAAACATTTACATGATCAAATACAAATCCTAGAATCAACTATTAAAGACTATCAGAAACCACTGGATTATCCAATTGTCCGATTAACCACTGGATTATGACCTACAGGACAAAATAAAAACCCTCCAACCCAAAAAGGCCTGTGGTGTTGATGGTATCCTCAATGAAATAATAAAATATACAGACACAAATTTCTATTGGCTATACTAAAAGTCTTTAACATCCTCCTCAGCTCTGGCATCTTCCTCAATATTTGGAACCAAGGACTGATCACCCCAATCCACAAAAGTGGAGACAAATTTGACCCCTATAACTAATGTGGTATATGCGTCAACAGCAACCTTGGGAAATTCCTCTGCATTATCATTAATAGCAGACTCATATATTTCCTGAGTGAGAACAATGTACTGAGCAAATGTCAAATTGGCTTTTTACCAAATTATCGTACGACAGACCAGGTATTCACCCTGCATAACCTAATTGATTTTTTTTTAAAGCCTTCAACTCAATTTGGCATGAGGGTCTGCTATACAAATTGATGGAAAGTGGTGTTGGGGGAAAAACATACGACATTATGAAATCCATGTACACAAGCAACAAGTGTGCGTTTAAAATTGGCAAAAAACATTTCTTCCCACACAGCCGTGGGGTGAGACAGGGATGCAGCTTAAGCCCCACCCTCTTCAACATATCAACGAATTGGCGAGGGCACTAGAACTGTAACGGATTTCCTCCTCCTCTTCATCCGAAGAGGAGGAGCAAGGATTCGACCAAAATGCAGCGTTGGAATAGGACATAATGATTTATTTACAGACGAAAACGAAAACACGAAAAACACTTGAATAAACTACAAAACAAATAACGACGTAGACTGACCTAAAACATGAGAACTTACATAACACATGAAGAACGCACGAACAGGTACAGACTACAGACTACAACTAACGAACGAACAAACCGAAACAGTCCCGTGTGGTGCGCAGACACAGACACGGAAGACAACCACCCACAACAATCAATGTGAAAACACCTACCTTAATATGGCTCTCAATCAGAGGAAATGAAAACCACCTGCCTCTAATTGAGAACCATATCAGGTCACCCTTTAACAAACATAGAAACACATAACATAGACTACCCACCCAAACTCACGCCCTGACCGTCAAACACATACAAAATAACAGAAAACCGGTCAGGAACGTGACATAACCCCCCCCTCAAGGTGCGTACTCCGAACGCACCACCAAAAGTCTAGGGGAGGGTCTGGGTGGGCGTCTGACCACGGTGGTGGCTCAGGCTCTGGGCGAGGTCCCCACCCCACCATAGTCAATCCCAGCTTACGTCTCCCCCTTAGAATGACCACCCTCATATTACACCCACTTAATTTAAATGGTAACCTTAAGATAAGGGGCAGCACCGGGACAAGGGGCAGCACCGGGATAAGGTAGCTCAGGACAGAGAGATAGCTCAGGACAGAGAGGTAGGTCAGGATAGAGAGGTAGCTCAGGATAGAGGGGCAACTCCGGACTGAAGGGCAGCTCCGGACAGAGAGACAGCTCTGGACTGAGGGGCAGTTCTGGATAAATGGCAGCTCTGGGCTGAGGGGCAGCTCATGACTGGCTGACGGCTCTGGACGCTCATGGCTAGCTGACGGCTCTGGACGCTCATGGCTGGCTGACGGCTCTGGACGCTCATGGCTGGCTGACGGCTCTGGACGCTCATGGCTGGCTGACGGCTCTGGACGCTCATGGCTGGCTGACGGCTCTGGACGCTCATGGCTGGCTGACGGCTCTGGACGCTCATGGCTGGCTGACGGCTCTGGACGCTCATGGCTGGCTGACGGCTCTGGACGCTCATGGCTCGCTGACGGCTCTGGACGCTCATGGCTCGCTGACGGCTCTGGACGCTCATGGCTCGCTGACGGCTCTGGACGCTCATGGCTGGCTGACGGCTCTGGACGCTCATGGCTGGCTGACGGCTCTGGACGCTCATGGCTGGCTGACGGCTCTGGACGCTCATGGCTCGCTGACGGCTCTGGCAGATCCTGTCTGGTTGGCGGCTCTGGCAGATCCTGTCTGGTTGGCGGCTCTGGCAGATCCTGTCTGGTTGGCGGCTCTGGCAGATCCTGTCTGGTTGGCGGCTCTGGCAGATCCTGTCTGGTTGGCGGCTCTGGCAGATCCTGACTGACGAATGGCTCTAGCGGCTCCTGACTGACTAACGGCTCTGACGGCTCGGGACAGACGGGCGGCTCTAATGGCTCGGGACAGACGGATGGCTCAGACGGCACTGGGCAAACGGATGGCTCAGATGGCGCTGGGGAGACGGATGGCTCAGATGGCGCTGGGGAGACGGATGGCTCAGATGGCGCTGGGGAGACGGATGGCTCAGATGGCGCTGGGGAGACGGATGGCTCAGATGGCACTGGGGAGACGGATGGCTCAGATGGCACTGGGCAGACGGATGGCTCTGGCCGGATGAGGCGCACTGTAGGCCTGGTGCGTGGTGCCGGAACTGGAGGCACCGGGCTAAGGACACGCACCTTCAGGCTAGTGCGGGGAGCAGGGACAGGGCACACTGGACTCTCAAAACGCACTATGGACCTGGTGCGTGGTACCGGCACTGGTGGCACCGGGCTGAGGGCACGCACATCAGGACGAGTACGGGGAGAAGGAACAGTGTGTACAGGGCTCTGGAGACGCACAGGTGGCTTAGTGCGTGGTGCCGGAACTGGAGGCACTGGGCTGGAGACACGCACCATAGGGAGAGTGCGTGGAGGAGGAACAGGGCTCTGGAAACGCACTGGAAGCCTGGTGCGTGGAGTAGGCACTGGTGGTACTGGGCTGGGGCGGGGAGGTGGCGCCGGAAATACCGGACCGTGCAGGCGTACTGGCTCCCTTGAGCATTGAGCCTGCCCAACCTTACCTGGTTGAATGCTCCCCGTTGCCCGACCAGTGCGGGGAGGTGGATTAACCCGCACCGGGCTATGTAGGCGAACCGGGGACACCATGCGTAAGGCTGGTGCCATGTATGCCGGCCCGAGGAGACGCACTGGAGACCAGACGCGTTGAGCCGGCTTCATGACACCTGGCTCAATGCCCAATCTAGCCCTACCAGTGCGGGGAGGTGGAATAACCCGCACCGGGCTATGAACACGTACAGGAGACACCGTGCGCTCTACTGCGTAACACGGTGTCTGCCCGTACTCCCGCTCTCCACGGTTAGCCTGGGAAGTGGGCGCAGGTCTCCTACCTGCCCTTGGCCCACTACCTCTTAGCCCCCCCCCCAATACATTTTTGGGGTTTCTTCGCGGGCTTCCAGCCACGTCTCCTTGCTGCCTCCTCATACCACCGCTCCTGGGCTCTCGCTGCTTCCATCTCCTCACGAGCGCGGCGATATTCCCCAATATGAGCCCAGTGTCCTTTTCCCTCCAATACTTCCTCCCAAGTCCACGAGTCCTGATTATTTGGCCGCTGCTCGAACTCACACTGCTTGGTCCTGGTTCGGTGGGTGGTTCTGTAACGGATTTCCTCCTCCTCTTCATCCGAAGAGGAGGAGCAAGGATTCGACCAAAATGCAGCGTTGGAATAGGACATAATGATTTATTTACAGACGAAAACGAAAACACGAAAAACACTTGAATAAACTACAAAACAAATAACAACGTAGACTGACCTAAAACATGAGAACTTACATAACACATGAAGAACGCACGAACAGGTACAGACTACAGACTACAACTAACGAACGAACAAACCGAAACAGTCCCGTGTGGTGCGCAGACACAGACACGGAAGACAACCACCCACAACAATCAATGTGAAAACACCTACCTTAATATGGCTCTCAATCAGAGGAAATGAAAACCACCTGCCTCTAATTGAGAACCATATCAGGTCACCCTTTAACAAACATAGAAACACATAACATAGACTACCCACCCAAACTCACGCCCTGACCGTCAAACACATACAAAATAACAGAAAACCGGTCAGGAACGTGACAAGAACAGTCTACAGCACCTGGCCTCACCCTATTAGAATCTGACGTCAAATATCGAATATTTGCTGACGATCTGGTGCTTCTGTCATCCAACCAAGGAGGGCCTACAGCAGCACCTGGATCTTCTGCACAGATTCTGCAAGACCTGAGCCCTGACAGTAAATCTCAGTAAGATGAAAATAATGGTGTTCCAAAAAAGGTCCAGTTGCCAGGACCACAAATACAAATTCCATCTAGTCACCATTGCACTAGAACACACAAAAACGATACATACCTTGGCCTAAACATCAGTGCCACAGGTAACTTCCACAAACCTGTGAACGATCTGAGAGACAAGGCAAGAAGGGTATTCTATGCCATCAAAAGGAACATAAAATTCTACATACCAATTAGGATCTGGTTAAAAATACTTGAATCTTTTACAGAACCCATTGCCCTTTAAGGTTAAGTGTTCTGTGGTCCGCTCACCAACCAAGAATTCACAAAATGGGACAAACACCAAATTGAGACTCTGCATGCATAATTCTGCAAAAATATCCTCTGTGTACAACATAAAACACCAAATAATGCTTCCAGAGCAGAATTAGGTCAATACCCGGTAACTATCAAAATCCAGAAAAGAGCCGTTAAATTCTACAACCACCTAAAAGGAAGAGATTCCCAAACCTTACATAACAAAGCCATCACCTACAGAGAGATGAACCTGGAGAAGAGTCCCTTAAGCAAGCTGGTCCTGTGGCTCTGTTCTCAAACACAAACAGACAGAGCCCCAGGACAGCAACACAATTAGACACAATTAGACCAAACCAAATCATGAGAAAACAAAAAGATAATTACTTGACACATTGGAAAGAATTAACAAAAAAACTGAGCAAACTAGAATGCTATTTGGCCCTAAACAGAGAGTACACAGTGGCAGAATACCTGACCACTGTGACTGACCCAAACTTTGACCATGTACAGACTCAGTGAGAATAGCCTTGCTATTGAGAAAAGCCGCCGTAGGCAGACCTGGCTCTCAAGAGAAGACAGGCTATGTGCACACTGCCCACAAAATGAGGTGGAAACTGAGCTGCACTTCCTAACCGCCTGCCAAATGTATGCCCATATTAGAGACACATATTTCCCTCAAATTAAACAGATCCACAAAGAATTCGATAACAAACCCGATTTTGATCAACTCCCATATCTACTGGGTGAAGCAGCAAGATTTGCAGCAGCAAGGTTTGTGACCTGTTGCCACAAGAAAAGGGCAACCAGTGAAGAACAAACACCATTGTAAATACAACCCATATTTATGTTTATATAATTTCACTTTTGTACTTTAACCATTTGCACATTGTTGCAACACTGTATATATACATAATATAACATTTGAAATGTCTTTATTCTCTTGGAACTTCTGTAAGTGTAATGTTTACTGTTCACATTTGTTCACTTTTGTACATTATCTACTTCACTTGCTTTGGCAATGTTAGCATATGTTTCCCATGCCTATAAAGCCCCTTGAATTGAATTGAATTGAGAGGGGGGAGCGATAGAGAGTGATAGAGGTGGTGAGAGAGAGGGGTAGATAGAGAGAGAGGGAGGGATAGAGAGAGGGGGAGAGAGAGCGATAGAGTGATAGAGGTGGAGAATAAGAGGGGGAGAGAGAAAGGGATAGAGAGAGTGTGAGAAAGAGGAAGAGAGATTAGAGAGAGTGAGAGAAAGTGTGAGAGAGATGGAGAGAGCGATAAAGTGAAAGAAAGTGTGAGAGAGATGGAGAGAGAGAAAGATAGGGGGAGAGACTCAGGCATAAGTCAAATCCATATGCAGACAAGCAGAAAATTACCTTCTCTACCGTCCATTCATTTAGGAGTCAGAAGGTAATCTGGCTTTGGGCTTCTGTTGTTCAGCAATAATTTACTGCATCACCAATGTAATGTTGAACCAGACAGAGAGAGAGTCTCTCTTTCAGTTGATTCCTCTGTTGACGTTTTTCCAATCTAAAATGGTGGGAGGAGATGGGAGAGAGAGAGTTTGGGTCTGGGAACCCACAACACTATGAACACTCAAACTACAAAGCAGATCTCTTGGGCATCTGAATCAACCCAAATTACTCACTTCTACTGTAGCCTTCCCAGGGGTGTCCAAGCTAACCAGGCCTTCCCAGGGGTGTCCAAGCTAACCAAGCATTCCCAGGGGTGTCCAGGCTAACCAGGCCTTCCCAGGGGTGTACAGGCTAACCAAGCCTTCCCAGGGGTGTCCAGGCTAACCAAGCCTTCCCAGGGGTGTACAGGCTAACCAAGCCTTCCCAGGGGTGTCCAGGCTAACCAAGCCTTCCCAGGGACGTCCAAGCTAACCAAGCCTTCCCAGGGGTGTCCAAGCTAACCAAGCCTTCCCAGGGGTGTCCACGCTAACCAAGCCTTCACAGGGGTGTCCAGGCTAACCAAGCCTTCCCAGGGGTGTCCAGGCTAACCAGGCCTTCCCAGGGGTGCCCAAGCTAACCAGGCCTTCCCAGGGGTGTCCAGGCTAACCAAGCCTTCCCAGGGGTGTCCAGGCTAACCAAGGTAGTAAGGATTTGATGGTTTCCTTTTGTCATCAAGGCTTCTGGATCTGCCAACTGCTCACGTGGACAGGAGAATGCTATTGTCCCGAAGGCTGTCCCATGATCTACTGTCCCAACAATGTTGTGAAGCTGTAGTTAACACTGAGTGTCTGTGAATCCCATCAGCACAGTCTTCTTCTCCTCATTTCTCTCTTTCACCTTCATCCCCAGAAGGGGGGAGCAGCAGTGTATTGATTTCTGCAGGTCAGACCCTGCCAGACCCTTCTGTACAGGATTATTGAGAGGCTGTTCTTTGTCCACCAGGTAGAAGTGCTAACCTCCTGGTTCCTCAGCCAGATAGAGGACCTTTCCAACCTCAGTGACGGGCCAGCCAAGCCGCTTAGCATTGCTGACAGCCTGGCTAGACAGCAGAGTCAAACCGAGGAAGCCATTGCCTAGCTGAAATTCTCCCACTCCATAATGGTAGATCAAAATCAAATCAAATGTTATTTGTCACATACTCCGAATACAACAAGTGTAGACCTTACAGTGAAATGCTCACTATCAAGTCCTTAACCAACAATGCAGTTTTAAGAAAATACCCCCAAAAAAGGAAGAGATAAGAAAAATAAATAATTAAAGAGCAGCAGTAAATAACAATAGCGGGGCTATTGGTAGCCTGGTGGTTAGAGCGTTGGACTAGTAACCGAAAGGTTGCAAGATCAAATCCCTGAGCTGACAAGGTAAAAGTCTGTTGTTCTGCCCCTGAACAAGGCAGTTAACCCCACTGTTCCTAGGCCGTCATTGAAAATAAGAAATTGTTCTTAATTAACTGACTTGCCTAGTTAAATAAAGGTTTAAAAAATATATATACAGGGGGTACCAGTACAGAGTCAATGTGGAAACTATATACAGGGTGTTACGGTACAGAGTCAATGTGGAGGCTATATACAAGGGGTACCGGTACAGAGTCAATGTGGAGGCTATATACAGGGGGTACCGGTACAGAGTCAATGTGGAGTCTATATACAGGGGGTACAGGTACAGAGTCAATGTGGAGGCTATATACAGGGGGTACCGGTACAGAGTCAATGTGGAGGCTATATACAGGGGGTACCGGTACAGAGTCAATGTGGAGGCTATATACAGGGGGTACCGGTACAGTGTCAATGTGGAGACTATATACAGGGGGTACCGGTACAGAGTCAATGTGTGGGGGCACTGGTGTCGAAGTAGTTGAGATAACTATGTACACGCAGGTAGGCTTATTTAAGTGGCTATGCATGAGCCATTTGATTAGCTGTTCAGGAGTCTTATGGCTTGGGGGTAGAAGCTGTTTAGAAGCTTCTTGGACCTAGACTTGGTGCTCCGGTACCGCTTGCCGTGCGGAAGCAGAGAGAACAGTCTATGACTGGGGTGGCTGGAGTCTTTGACAATTTTTAGGGCCTTCCTCTGATACTGCCTGGTATAGAGGTCCTGGATGGCAGTGTCATGACGCTGGCCTGGTGGTAGGTTTATGACAGTCATAAATACCTTTCCCCCCCTTTTTCCTTTTTCCTCTCTCTACCCTACTGATGTGACTATTGAAAATCCTGTGGCTAACATAGAGATTCTGGGAACATCAGAAGGTGGGGGTAAATGAACCATATTTTGGTAATCCAACCAGTTGAACATATGCGTTGGTACTTAAAAACCTCTACCGACCCCCCCTCCCGGATCCGGGATCATCCTCATCAGAAACGCTGACTAGCATAGCCTAGCCTAGCGCCACAGGGATATCATATAATATAATTTCATGAAATCACAAGTCCAATACAGCAAATGAAAGATAAACATCTTGTGAATCCAGCCAACATGTCCGATTTTTTTAATGTTTTACAGTGAAAACACAACATATATTTATGTTAGCTCACCACAATAGCCCAAAACACAACGCCATTTTTTCACCGCAAAGATAGCTTTCACAAAACCCATAAATAGAGATAAAATGAATCACTAACCTTTGAACAACTTCATCACATGACAGTCTTATGACATCATGTTATACAATACATTTATGTTTTGTTCAAAAATGTGCATATTTATAGCTATAAATCGTGGTTTTACATTGCAGCCATGGTCACAAATGGCACCAAAGCAGCCAGAATAATTACAGAGAGCAACGTGAAATACAGAAATACTCATCATAAAACTTTTATGAAAAATACATGATGTACAGCAAATGAAAGATAAACATCTTGTGAATCCAGCCAACATGTCCGATTTTTTTAATGTTTTTCACCGTAAAGATAGCTTTCACAAAACCCACAAATAGAGATAAAATTAATCACTAACCTTTGAACAACTTCATCAGATGACAGTCTTATGACATCATGTTATACAATACATTTATGTGTGTCACAAATGGCACCAAAATGTCCGGAGAAACAGCCACGTAATCTAACCGAAAAACTCATCATAAACTTTGCTGAAAAATACACGTTGCACATATAATTAAAGATACACTGGTTCTTAATGCAACCGCTGTGTTAGATTATTTTTTTTAAATAACTTTAGTACAAAGCACAGCATGCAATAATCTGAGACAGCGCTCAGCCATTGTCCGCCATGTTGGAGTCCAAAGAGTCCACAGCGCCATTTTCACTTCTGGATAAAATCGTGCCCAATTTAAACGGCCTCGTACTCTGTCCTAGATCATATGATATGCATATTATTATTACTATTGGATAGAAAACACTCTGAAGTTTCTAAAACTGTTTAAATTATATCTGTGAGTAAAACAGAACTCATTTGGCAGGCAAACTTCCAAACAGGAAGTGAAAATTCTGAAATGGGTCTCTGTGAAAGGCATTGCCTATTCAATTGTCTTTTATTTATGGATCTGTATGCACTTCATACGCCTTCCACTAGATGTCAACGGGCAGTAGAACGTGGAATGAAGTGTCTAGCCTTCTCTGGGGCCGGATGGGAGTCGTTGGAGTGAGAGGTCAGCCATATTGGTAGTACCTGGCTACGCACTTAGGTTTGTCATATCGTTTTCTGCAATGCGTTAGGTAGACACAAAGAAATGCTCCGTCTGGGACGTTATTGGATATATTTCTGAAAAACATCCTAAAGATGGATTATCAACTGAGTTTGACCAGTTTATTCGACTATTATTATGACTTTTTGAATTTTTCGTTCATGCGTAAAATCTTCATGGACACGTGAGCAACACCATGCTAGCCAAAGTTGCTAATTCGACAGAAGAAATGGACATTCTAAAACAAAACAACGATTTATTGTGGAACTAGGATTCCTGGCACTGCATTCTGATGAAAGATCATCAAAGGTAAGGGAATATTTATGATGTTATTTCGTAGGATCCCGGATCCGGGAGGGTGATGAAGTAGAGGTTAACAGCTCTATAAGTATTATTTTGTGGTGCCCCGACTTTCTAGTTAATTACATTTACCTGATTAGCTCAATCAGGTAATATTAATTACAGAGAAAGGATTTTATAGAATAGCATGTCATATCACTTAATCCGGCATAGCCAAAGACACGACAGCAGGAAGCTTGGCCCCGGTGATGTACTGGGCCGTTCGCACTACCGTCTGTAATGCCTTGCGGTTCGAGGCCGAGCAGTTGCTATACCAGGCAGTGATGCAACCAGTGAGGATGCTCTTGATGGTGCAGCTGTAAAACCTTTTGAAGATCTGAGGACCCATGACAGATCTTTTCAGGCTCCTGAGAGTGAATAGGTTTTGTTGTGCCCTCTTCACAACTGTCTTGGTATGCTTGGACCATGTTAGTTTGTTGGTGATGTGAACACCAAGGAACTTGAAGCTCTCAACCTGCTCCACTACAGCCCCGTCGATGAGAATGTGGGCGTGCTCGGTCCTCCTTTTCCTGTAGTCCACAATCATCTCCTTCATCTTGATCACATTGAGGGAAAGGTTGTTGTCTTTGCACCACACGGTCAGATCTCTGACCTCCTACCTATAGGCGGTCTCATCATTGTCGGTGATCAAGCCTACCACTGTTGCGTCATCAGCAAACCTAATGATGGTGTTGGAGTTGTGCAGTCATGAGTGTAGAGGGAGTAAAGGGGGGGAATGAGCACGCACCCCTGAGGGGCCCCCGTGTTGAGGATCGGCGTGGCAGATGTGTTGCTACCTACCCTCACCACCTGGGGGCGGCCTGTCAGGAAGTCCAGGATCCAGTTGCAGAGGGAGGTGTTTAATCCCAGGGTCCTTAGCTGAGTGTTAGGAACTCACATAGGTGTTCTTTTTGTCAAGGTGGGAAAGGGCAGTGTGGAGTGCAATAGAGATTGCATCATTTGTGGATCTGTTGGTGTGGTATGCAAATTGAAGTGGGTCTAGGGTTTCTGGGATAATGGTTTTGATGTGAGCCATGACCAGCCTTTCAAGGCATTTCATGGCTACAGACGTGAGTGCTACGGGTCGGTAGTCATTTAGGCACGTTACCTTAGTGTTCTTGGGCACAGGGACTACGGTGGTCTGCTTGAAACATGTTGGTATTACAGACTCAGACAGGGAGAGGTTAAAAATGTCAGTGAAGACACTTGCCAGTTGGTCAGCGCATGCTCGGAGTACACGTCCTGGTAATCTGTCTGGCCCTGCGGCTTTGTGAATGTTGACCTGTGTAAAGGTCTTACTCACATCGACAGCAGAGAGCGTGATCACACAGCCATCCGGAACAGCTGATGCTCTCATGCATGCTTCTGTGTTATTTGCCTTGAAGCGAGCATAGAAGATATTTAGCTCGTCTGTGCTTCCATTTGTAGTCTGTAATAGTTTGCAAGCCCTGCCACATCCGACGAGTGTCGGAGCCGGGGTAGTACAATTCGATCTTAGTCCTGTATTGCCTGTTTGATGGTTTGTTGGAAGCTTTCATTTAAGCTTCTGGGTTAGAGTCCCACTCCTTGAAAGCGGCAGCTCTACGCTTTAGCTCAGTGCGAATGTTGCCTGTAATCCATGGCTTCTGGTTGGGGTATGTACGTACATCAGTTCAGCCACAAGTCATCATCCACAAAGCCGACCATTGTCTGGCTCCATTTTCCATCATAAGGGCCCTTACATCCTTCTTCAAACTCTTTGTGATGCAAAATCTTCATGCCGAGCACATCTTGGTAAAAGGTGGCAGTTTTGCTTCTGTCACCCACTTTGAAAATGAAATGCAAGGCTCGCCTCAAAGCCACTATAATCCAAGTGAGTTCGCCATGTACTATACGATTATATATCACGCTCAGTTTGTCTATGTTGATTAAGGTTCCTTGCAGTTGATTGCCATATAGAAATAAGAAAGGAAAAACGGAAGAAACAACAGAGAAACAAAACAGAGAGAAAAAACACCCAATGAGGCGTTATCATTATCATCGTTTTCATTTTCTCTTAACGTTTCCCACTACCTTTTGCTGCCGTAACAGCAGTAACAAATTTCCTCAAGCGGAAAATCTTCTTCACACTCAACTGGTCTAACCTCACCGTCTTCTGTAATACCACAGCTGACCTCACAAACGAATCAACATCAAAGAAACCTGCCAATTTGAATGATTTTCCAAAAGTCTTGATCCAGATACCCATTTACCTCCTGTAAATTGTAAATTTAGTCGTCGCCAACTGCTATCATATCAAGAGACGTCCATATCCTTCTCCTGATCCACCTCAACTGAGGCCACATCCCTCTCAACACTCCCCACTTGTACCCCATAACTCGTGCCAGGCATCTCCTCCACTACCTAGGAGACTAGCTCAACCTGAACCACCTCCTGTACCCCATCACCCGTACTGGACATCTCCTCACCAGTGTGGGGAAATGGCTCCCCAAATCCGTCCTTACCTCCTACAACATCCCCACACTCAAAACACTGTTGACTACCCGTACTAGCATAAGCCATATACAGTCTGTTGTAAAACTTGACTTTAAACGATACCTCAAGTCTGCTCCGGTGACTCCAAAAACATAAACACCTGTCGCCGAAACGGCATAACCTGTTTCAGAGCCGGGTGTTTGAGACAACATAACCTGTTTCAGAGCCGGGTGTTTGAAATGACATAACCTGTTTCAGAGCCAGGTGTTTGAGACAACATAACCTGTTTCAGAGCCGGGTGTTTGAAATGACATAACCTGTTTCAGAGCCAGGTGTTTGAAATGACATAACCTGTTTCAGAGCC
Source organism: Salvelinus namaycush (assembly GCF_016432855.1). Taxonomy (NCBI): domain Eukaryota; kingdom Metazoa; phylum Chordata; class Actinopteri; order Salmoniformes; family Salmonidae; genus Salvelinus; species Salvelinus namaycush. Next base: position 13,247 of record NW_024061121.1, on the reverse strand, counting down.
AGGTGTTTGAAATGACATAACCTGTTTCAGAGCCAGGTGTTTGAAACGACATAACCTGTTTCAGAGCCGGGTGTTTGAAATGACATAACCTGTTTCAGAGCCAGGTGTTTGAAACGACATAACCTGTTTCAGAGCCAGGTGTTTGAAACGGCATAACCTGTTTCAGCCAGGTGTTTGAAACAACATAACCTGTTTCAGAGCCGGGTGTTTGAGACAACATAACCTGTTTCAGAGCCGGGTGTTTGAAATGACATAACCTGTTTCAGAGCCGGGTGTTTGAAACGATATAATCTGTTTCAGAGCCGGGTGTCTGAGACAGCATAACCTGTTTCAGAGCCAGGTGTTTGCAACGACAACCTGTTTCAGAGCCAGGTGTTTGCAACGACAACCTGTTTCAGAGCCGGGTGTTTGAAACGACATAACCTGTTTCAGAGCCGGGTGTTTGAAATGACATAACCTGTTTCAGAGCCGGGTGTTTGAAATGACATAACCTGTTTCAGAGCCGGGTGTTTGAAATGACATAACCTGTTTCAGAGCCGGGTGTTTGAAATGACATAACCTGTTTCAGAGCCGGGTGTTTGAAACGACATAACCTGTTCCAGAGCCGGGTGTTTGAAACGACATAACCTGTTTCAGAGCCAGGTGTTTGAAACGACATAACCTGTTCCAGAGCCGGGTGTTTGAAACGACATAACCTGTTTCAGAGCCGGGTGTTTGAAATGACATAACCTGTTTCAGAGCCAGGTGTTTGAAACAACATAACCTGTTTCAGAGCTGGGTGTTTGAGACAACATAACCTGTTTCAGAGCCAGGTGTTTGAAACGACATAACCTGTTTCAGAGCCAGGTGTTTGAGACAACATAACCTGTTTCAGAGCCGGGGGTTTGAAACGATATAACCTGTTTCAGAGCCAGGTGTTTGAAACAACATAACCTGTTTCAGAGCCGGGGGTTTGAAACGATATAACTTGTTTCAGAGCCGGGTGTTTGAAACGATATAACTTGTTTCAGAGCCGGGTGTCTGAAACCCAACGGGACAATCTTAATTGAACTTGCAAACTTCCCAAACCCCAATAACTTGCGCTCCAAAACCTCATTGGGAATAAACGGCAGTACATTCAAAACCGTTACCCTTGTTGACGGAGAAATAAGCGGCGTAACTTGAATAAACATACCTTTAAGAAGTACACCATGCTCAACCATACGATCAACAAGACTCTCTTCTTTAAGAAGTACACCATGCTCAACCATACGATCAACAAGACTCTCTTCTTTAAGAAGTACACCATGCTCAACCATACGATCTACAAGACTCTCTTCTTTAAGAAGTACACCATGCTCAACCATACGATCAACAAGACTCTCTTCTTTAAGAAGTACACCATGCTCAACCATACGATCAACAAGACTCTCTTCTTTAAGAAGTACACCATGCTCAACCATACGATCAACAAGACTCTCTTCTTTAAGAAGTACGCCATGCTCAACCATACGATCTACAAGACTCTCTTCTTTAAGAAGTACACCATGCTCAACCATACGATCTACAAGACTCTCTTCTTTAAGAAGTACACCATGCTCAACCATACGATTTACAAGACGCTCTTCTTTAAGAAGTACACCATGCTCAACCATACGATCTACAAGACTCTCCTCTTTAAGAAGTACGCCATGCTCAACCATACGATCTACAAGACTCTCTTCTTTAAGAAGTACACCATGCTCAACCATACGATCTACAAGACTCTCTTCTTTAAGAAGTACGCCATGCTCAACCATACGATCAACAAGACTCTCTTCTTTAAGAAGTACGCCATGTTCAACCATACGATCAACAAGACTCTCTTCTTTAAGAAGTACACCATGCTCAACCATACGATCAACAAGACTCTCTTCTTTAGGAACAACCACCACCACTTTATTCATCCGCGATGCATAAGCAACATTTTCATAGCCTACCTTCTCTCCTACGATGATCAGAAACTCCTCCACAGTGACAGTGGCTTCAGTAACTCACCTAAAGCCGTGCCGAAGTGAAAGGGACGGCGTCCCCATGTGGGTCGCCATCCCCGCCAAAACCAGTGCAATTCCGACAAGAAAAACAATATACTTAATTCTACCACAAATATAGAAATGATGAAAACCTTAATCGTGCATAGAAACAGGAAAACCACCAAGAAGACGAAACAAGAAAGAAAACACATCTAACTCCAGACAACACTCACACTCACTCATACAATTCCCAGCATGCACCAAACACTCCCAGCATGCAGAGAGAGAGAGAGAGAGAGAGAGAGAGAGAGAGAGAGAGAGAGAGAGAGAGAGAGAGAGAGAGAGAGAGAGAGAGAGAGAGAGAGAGAGAGAGAGAGAGAGAGAGACACAGACACAGACACAGACACAGACACAGACACAGACACAGACACAGACACAGACACAGACACAGACAGACAGACAGACAGACAGACAGACAGACAGACAGACAGACAGACAGACAGACAGACAGACAGACAGACAGACAGACAGACAGACAGACAGACAGACAGACAGACCCTGTCCCCTGTAGACTATCAGAGTTAGCAGACAATGACAGGACAGCTATTGACATGGAAGTACGCTTGGGGAGAGGTATAGCACGTGGCCACATGTAACCACGGGAAAGAGGAAATGCCTGTGTTCAATCTTGCAGACAGGACATTTAAAGTATTTTGTTCCACAGATACACCTCTCCACACCTGGACTTCTCACAGGCTTTTATTCCACCTCTCTTTAAAAGGAGGGGAGAAATCGATGAGTTGGGAGAATTCTACCTCCCCTTGTGTCTAGTATTCATCCATCCATGTCTCACGTCGTGAAGGGTGCCTGTCAATATCTCAGGAGGTGAATTCCTTCAGCTCGCTTCCTTGATCTCAAAGCGGGGCCTTTCCTTCATCCAGCAGAGCCTATCAGAGCCTTCATCCATCAGAGCCTATCAGAGCCTTCTACCATCAAAGCCTATCAGAGCCTATCAGAGCCTATCAAAGCCTATCAGAGCCTAACAGAGCCTATCAGAGCCTTCTTCCATCAGAGCCTAACAGAGCCTTCTACCATCAAAGCCTATCAGAGCCTATCAGAGCCTTCTTCCATCAGAGCCTAACAGAGCCTTCTACCATCAAAGCCTATCAGAGCCTATCAGAGCCTTCTTCCATCAGAGCCTTTTGTTAATATATATATATATATTCACGTTAATTTTGACAGGGAAGACATATTGCGACCTTGGTGTCTTTTCCAAATGCACCCTGTATAATACAATATAAAATACACATTAAACACAATATATATATTGTATACAGTGCATTTGGAAAGTATTCAGACCCCTGGCGGGTAGGAGCGTTGGGCCAGTAGCTGAAAGGTTGCTGGATCGAATCTCCGAGCTGACAATGTAAAATCTGTTGTTCTGCCCCTGAGCAAGGCAGCTAACCCATTGTTCCTCGGGAGACGATGACATGGATTTCAATTAAGGCAGCCCCCCACACCTCTCTGATTCAGAGGGGTTGGGTTACATGCGGAAGACACACCTCTCTGATTCAGAGGGGTTGGGTTAAATGAGGAAGACACACCTCTCTGATTCAGAGGGGTTGGGTTAAATGAGGAAGACACACCTCTCTGATTCAGAGGGGTTGGGTTAAATGAGGAAGACACACCTCTCTGATTCAGAGGGGTTGGGTTAAATGCGGAAGACACACCTCTCTGATTCAGAGGGGTGGGGTTAAATGCGGAAGACACACCTCTCTGATTCAGAGGGGTGGGGTTAAATGCGGAAGACACACCTCTCTGATTCAGAGGGGTGGGGTTAAATGCAGAAGACACATTTCAGTTGAATGCATTCAGGTGTACAACTGATTAGGTCTCCCACCTTTCCCTTTCTGTCATGTTCCTGACCTGTTTTCCATTGTTTTTGTATGTGTTTAGTTGGTCAGGGCGTGAGTTGGGGTGGGCATTCTATGTTATGTGTTTCTATGTTGGGTTAAATGTGTTGCCTGATATGGTTCTCAATTAGAGGCAGGTGTTTGACGTTTCCTCTGATTGAGAACCATATTAAGGTAGGCTGTTCTCACTGTTTGTTTGTGGGTGATTGTTCCTGTGTCTGTGTCTGTTTGCACCACACGGGACTGTTTCGTTTGTTCGTTCGTTTTAGGTAGTCTGTTCCTGTTTCATGCGTTCTTCGTGTTTATGTAAGTTCTTGTTCAGGTCAGTCTACGTCGTTTGTTGTTTTGTAGTTTGTTCAAGTGTATTTTCGTCTTCGTTATTATTATTAAAATCATCATGTCTACATACCTCGCTGCGTGTTGGTCCGATCCATGCTCCTCCTCGTCTGAGGAGAAGAACGACTTCGACAGCCGTTACAGAATCACCCACCATACAAGGACCAAGCAGCGTGAAAAGCAACAGCAGCGATCGCAGGATTTCTGGACATGGGAGGAAATACTGGACGGTAAAGGGCCATGGGCTCAACCTGGAGAATATCGCCGCCCTCGTGAAGAGCTGGAGGCAGATAAAGCCGAGAGGCGGTGGTATGAGGAGGCAGCACGGAAGCAGGAGAAGGATCTGGGCTACACTACGTGGGAGGAGATCGACAGGTGGGCGATCGACCCAAGGAGAGTGCCGGAGCCCGCCTGGGATTCTCTGGCACAGTGTGAGGAGGGATACCGGCGAATGGAGGCAGCACGACGACGCGGTAGGAAGCCTGTTAGTCAAGCCCAAAAATGTCTTGGGGGGGGGGGGGGCTAAAGGGTAATGTGGCGAAGTCAGGTAGGAGACCTGCGCCAACTTCCCGATCCTACCGTGGAGAGCGAGAGTACGGGCAGACACCGTGTTATGCGGTAGAGCGCACGGTGTCTCCTGTACGTGTGCTTAGCCCGGTGCGGGTTATTCCACCTCCCCGCACTGGCAGGGCTAGATTGAGTATTGAGCCGGATGTCATGAAGCCGGCCCAACGCATCTGGCCACCAGTGCGTCTCCTCGGGCCGGCATACATGGCACCAGCCTTACGCATGGTGTCCCCGGTTCGCATACATAGCCCAGTGCGGGTTATTCCACCTCCCCGCACTGGTCGGGCTACGGGGAGCATACAACCAGGTAAGGTTGGGCAGGCTCAGTGCTCAAGGGAGCCAGTACGCCTGCATGGTCCGGTATATCCGGCGCCACCTCCCCGCCCCAGCCCAGTACCACCAGTGCTTACACCACGCACCAAGCCTCCTGTGCGTCTCCAGAGCCCTGTTCCTCCTCCACGCACTAGCCCTATGGTGCGTGTCTCCAGCCCATTACCACCAGTGCCTACACCACGCACCAAGCCTCCTGTGTGCCTCCAGAGTCCTGTGCGTCCTGCTGCTGCTCCCCGCACTAGCCTGAAGGTGCGTGTCCTTAGCCCGGTACCTCCAGTTCCGGCACCACGCACCAGGCCTACAGTGCGCCTCAGCTGGCCAGAGTCTGCCGTCTGCCCAGCGGCGCCTGAACTGCCCGTCTGCCCAACGGCGCCTGAACTGCCCGTCTGCCCAACGCCGTCTGAGCTGTCCGTCTGCCAAGCGCCGCCTGAACTGCCCGTCTGTCCTGAGCCTTCAAAGCCGCCCGTCTGTACTGAGCCTGCAAAGCCGCCCGTCTGTACTGAGCCTTCAAAGCCGCCCGTCTGTCCTGAGCCTTCAGAACCGTCCGCCAGACAGGAGCCGCTAGAGCCGTCCGCCAGACAGGAGCCGCTAGAGCCGTCCGCCAGACAGGAGCCGCTAGAGCCGTCCGCCAGACAGGAGCCGCTAGAGCCGTCCGCCAGACAGGAGCCGCTAGAGCCTTCCGCCAGACAGGAGCCGCTAGAGCCTTCCGCCAGACAGGAGCAGCCAGAGCCTTCCGCCAGACAGGAGCAGCCAGAGCCTTCCGCCAGACAGGAGCAGCCAGAGCCTTCCGCCAGACAGGAGCAGCCAGAGCCTTCCGCCAGACATGAGCAGCCAGAGCCGCCAGCCAGCCATGAGCAGCCAGAGCCGACAGCCAGCCATGAGCAGCCAGAGCCGCCAGCCAGCCATGAGCAGCCAGAGCCGTCAGCCAGCCATGAGCAGCCAGAGCCGCCAGCCAGCCATGAGCAGCCAGAGCCGCCAGCCAGCCATGAGCAGCCAGAGCCGCCAGCCAGCCATGAGCAGCCAGAGCCGCCAGCCAGCCATGAGCAGCCAGAGCCGCCAGCCAGCCATGAGCAGCCAGAGCCAGCCAGCCAGGATCCGCCAGAGCCAGCCAGCCAGGATCCGCCAGAGCCAGCCAGCCAGGATCCGCCAGAGCCAGCCAGCCAGGATCCGCCAGAGCCAGCCAGCCAGGATCCACCAGAGCCAGCCAGTCAGGATCCGCCAGAGCCAGCCAGCCAGAATCCGCCAGCCAGTCCAGAGCTGCCACTCAGTCCGGAGCTGCCCCTCATTCCGGTGTTGCCCCTCATTCCGGTGTTGCCCCTTAGTCCGGTGCTGCCCCTAAATCCAGTGGGGTTAATTTGGAGGGTGGCCATTTGGAGGAGGCTACGGAAGCGGGGATTGACTATGGTGGGGTGGGGACCACGTCCGGAGCCGCCACCGTGGACAGATGCCCACCCAGACCCTCCCCTAGACTTTGGTTGTGCGCCCGGAGTTCGCACCTTGAGGGGGGGGTCCTGTCACGTTCCTGACCTGTTTTCCATTGTTTTTGTATGTGTTTAGTTGGTCAGGACGTGAGTTGGGGTGGGCATTCTATGTTATGTGTTTCTATGTTGGGTTAAATGTGTTGCCTGATATGGTTCTCAATTAGAGGCAGGTGTTTGACGTTTCCTCTGATTGAGAACCATATTAAGGTAGGCTGTTCTCACTGTTTGTTTGTGGGTGATTGTTCCTGTGTCTGTGTCTGTTTGCACCACACGGGACTGTTTCGTTTGTTCGTTCGTTTTAGGTAGTCTGCTCCTGTTTCATGCGTTCTTCGTGTTTATGTAAGTTCTTGTTCAGGTCAGTCTACGTCGTTTGTTGTTTTGTAGTTTGTTCAAGTGTATTTTCGTCTTCGTTATTATTATTAAAATCATCATGTCTACATACCTCGCTGCGTGTTGGTCCGATCCATGCTCCTCCTCGTCTGAGGAGGAGAACGACTTCGACAGCCGTTACACTTTCACTTATTCCACATTTTGTTACCTTATTCTTAAATGGATTAAAAGTTTTTTTCCTCATCTATCTGCACACAATACCCCAAAATGACAAAGCAAAGATAGTTTTATTGAAATGTTTGCACATTTATTAAAATTAAAAACTGAAATATCACATTTACGTAATTATTCAGACCCTTTACTCAGTACTTTGTTGAAGCACCTTTAGCAGCGATTACAGCTTCAAGTCTTCTTGGGTATGATGCTACAAGCTTGGCACACCTGTACTTGGGGAGTTTCTCCCATTCTTCTCTGCAGATCCTCTCAAGCTCTATCAGGTTGAATGGGGAGTGTCGCTGCACAACTATTTTCAGTTCTCTCCAGAGATGTTCAATTGGGTTCAAGTCCGGGCTCTGGCTGGGTCACTCAAGGACATTCAGAGACTTGTCCCGATGCCACTCCTGCGTTGTCTTGGCTGTGTGCTTAGGTTTGTTGTCCAGTTGGAAGGTGAACCTTCACACCAGTCTGAGGTCCTGAGTGCTCTGGAGCAGGTTTTCGTCAAGTATCTCTCTGTACTTTGCTCCGTTCATCTTTCCCTCAATCCTGACTAGTCTCACAGTCCCTGCCGCTAACAAACATCCCCACAACATGGTGCTGCCACCACCATGCTTCACCGTAGGGATGGTGCCAGGTTTCCTCCAGACGTGACGCTTGGCAATCAGGGCAAAGAGTTTAATCTTGGTTTCATCAGGCCAGATAATGTTGTTTCTCATGGTCCTTTAGGTGCCTCTTGACAAACTCCAAGCGGACTGTGCCTTTTACTGTAGAGTGGCTTCCATCTGGCCACTACCTTAAAGGCTTAATTGGTGGAGTGCTGCAGAGATGGTCTCCTTCTGGAATTTTCTCCCATCTACACAGAGGAGCTCTGAAGTTCTGTCAGAGTGGCCATCAGGTTCTTGGTCACCTCCCTTGCCAAAGCCCTGCTCCCCCGATTTCTCAATTTGGCCCGGGCGGCCAGCTCGGAAGAATCTTGGTGGTTCCAAACTTCTTCCATTTAAGAATGATGGAGGCCACCATGTTGTTGGGGAGCTTCAATGCTGCAGAAATGTTTTGGTATCCTTCCCCAGATCTGTGCCTCGACACAATCCTGTCTTGGAGCTCTACGGACAATTCCTTCGACCAGTTTTTGTTCTGACATGCACTGTCAACTTTGGGACCTTATATAGACAGGTGTGTGCCTTTCCAAATCATGTCCAATCAATTGAATTTACCACAGGTAGACTCCAATGAAGTTGTAGAAACATCTCAAGGAAGATCAATGGGAACAGGATGCACCTGATCTCAATTTCGAGTCTCATAGCAAAGGGTCTAAATACTTCTTTAAATAAGGTCTTTCTGTTTTTTATTTTGAATAAATTAGCAAAAAATTCTAAAAACCTGTTTTCGCTTTGTCATTATAGGGTATTGTGTGATGATTGATGAGGACATTTATGGAAAAGGTCAAGAGGTCAAGAGGTCTATATACTTTCTGAATGCACTGTATACACACACACACACACACACACACACACACACACACACACACACACACACACACACACACACACACACACACACACACACACACACACACACACATTAAAATACCAAAAACACAGTCATACTAAGCACAAATAAAACATCACAAATCACCCCAAAAAACAGTTACATTCCTCCACAAATAAGTCCCAAATCAATACTTTAAATTGCCCGAACGGCACCAGAACATCAAGCTGAAATGTATTTTGAATTTTGTTTCAGCAATACGGTACATTAAATTTACCTAGCTCAGTGAAATCCCTAGGATCCTCAAGAGTTAACCAATCCTGTGAACGGGTTAGGAACCTCAAGAGTTAACCAATCCTGTGAACGGGTTAGGAACCTCAACAGTTAACCAATCCTGTGAACGGGTTAGGAACCTCAAGAGTTAACCAATCCTGTGAACGGGTTAGGAACCTCAAGAGTTAACCAATCCTGTGAACGGGTTAGGAACCTCAAGAGTTAACCAATCCTGTGAACGGGTTAGGAACCGCAAGAGTTAACCAATCCTGTGAACGGGTTAGGAACCTCAAGAGTTAACCAATCCTGTGAACGGGTTAGGAACCTCAAGAGTTAACCAATCCTGTGAACGGGTTAGGAACCTCAACAGTTAACCAATCCTATGATCCGGTCAGTCAACTCAGGTGTCTATACTTCAACAGCAAAGTTAGATAAGACGGACGTTTATGAAGTAGTGCCTTGTAAACAAAACGGGAGTCATGTAGAGATCTACGGGTCTTTAGTGAAGTCCAGCCAACGACGTTTATGAAGTAGTGCCTTGTAAACAAAACGGGAGTCATGTAGAGATCTACGGGTCTTTAGTGAAGTCCAGCCAACGACGTTTATGAAGTAGTGCCTTGTAAACAAAACGGGAGTCATGTAGAGATCTACGGGTCTTTAGAGAAGTCCAGCCAACCTTTTGATACAGGATGCAGTGGTGAGTATAAAAACTGTCCCCTGTAACAAAACAAAGAGCACTATGGGAGATGACATCCAAAGGTTCAAGAGTAGTAGCTGATTGGTTAACATTCAAAATACATTTCTTAAATAAAGATGAACAAAGTTGTACATTTACCAAGGATTCTAGAATGTTTTATTTTATTTTTTTTTACCGTTATTTTACCAGGTAAGTTGACTGGGAACACGTTCTCATTTACAGCAACGACCTGGGGAATAGTTACAGGGGAGAGAAGGGGGATGAATGAGCCAATTGGAAGCTGGGGATGATTAGGTGATTTAGAATCTAGACAAGGACGCCTTGAAAAGGATGGATAATAATTAAGATCACTACTATCCACGCTCTTGTAGAGTTACAGGACAAGATGATTTTCATACTTTTGGAATATTTCCTGACAACAATGTTAAATAAAAAATATGGGTTCTTGAGACAACAATGATGGGCGCTGCACACTTAAACAGACCGGGATCCAAATTGGTCGGCTCCTGGGGATTTCTCGTTGTCTATTGCTAGTAGAGGATCCAGGACTTTGATTTCTGTACACAGCCTAAAAGAGAAGCTTTGACTATCAGTTCTCTTTCTGGAGTCTAAGTAAGAGGTTAAACTGAGTCAGATAGTTTAACCTCTTCCTTAAACCACAGAAAGACTATCTGACTCAGTTTAACCTCTTCCTTAAACCCCAGAAAGACTGAGTCAGATAGTCTTTCTGGGGTTTAAGGAAGAGAATAGGGAACTATGGGGAATAGGGCGGATAGGGAATATGACACTATAGGGAATAGGGAACAATATGGAATAGGGAATATGGAACAGGGAACTATAGGGAATAGGGTACTATAGGGAATAGGGTACTATAGGGAACAAAGACCGATAGGGAATAGGGACGGATAGGGAATAGGGAACTATAGGGCATAGGGAACTATAGGGAATAGGGAACTATAGGGAATAAGACACTATAGGGAATAGGGTGCAATTTGGGATGCATCCAGAGTTTGTCTCAGTGCCCAGTCCAGTTGACATATTATTAGGAGATAGTGTTGCCCAGTCCAGTTGACATATTATTAGGAGATAGTGTTGCCCAGTCCAGTTGACATATTATTAGGAGATAGTGTTGCCCAGTCCAGTTGACATATTATTAGGAGATAGTGTTGCCCAGTCCAGTTGACATATTATTAGGAGATAGTGTTGCCCAGTCCAGTTGACATATTATCAGGAGATAGTGTTGCCCAGTCCAGTTGACATATTATCAGGAGATAGTGTTGCCCAGTCCAGTTGACATATTATTAGGAGATAGTGTTGCCCAGTCCAGTTGACATATTATTAGGAGATAGTGTTGCCCAGTCCAGTTGACATATTATCAGGAGATAGTGTTGCCCAGTCCAGTTGACATATTATTAGGAGATAGTGTTGCCCAGTCCAGTTGACATATTATCAGGAGATAGTGTTGCCCAGTCCAGTTGACATATTATTAGGAGATAGTGTTGCCCAGTCCAGTTGACATATTATTAGGAGATAGTGTTGCCCAGTCCAGTTGACATATTATCAGGAGATAGTGTTGCCCAGTCCAGTTGACATATTATTAGGAGATAGTGTTGCCCAGTCCAGTTGACATATTATTAGGAGATAGTGTTGCCCAGTCCAGTTGACATATTATTAGGAGATAGTGTTGCCCAGTCCAGTTGACATATTATCAGGAGATAGTGTTGCCCAGTCCAGTTGACATATTATCAGGAGATAGTGTTGCCTAGTCCAGTTGACATATTATCAGGAGATAGTGTTGCCCAGTCCAGTTGACATATTATCAGGAGATAGTGTTGCCCAGTCCAGTTGACATATTATCAGGAGATAGTGTTGCCTAGTCCAGTTGACATATTATCAGGAGATCGTGTTGCACAGTAACAGTTGCTGGGGAGAGTTGGACTAGCTATCTTCTGACCCAGTGATGTTGAACTTTAAAACAGCTGTTGAATTATGTTGCATGAAATGTGTTTTTTAACCACAGCAATAACCATTTTCCCTCTCAGTTCACTTGATGGAGTCTCTGGTAAATAGCTCAGGTACTGAGGCAGTCAGGGTAGCAGGGTGTCCTGGCTAAATTCCCAATCTGGCCCTCATACCATCATGGCCACCCAATCATTCCAAACTTTCAATTGTCTCATTCATCCCCTCTCCTCCACCCCTGCCCCTCTTCCCCAGGTAATTACTGTAAAATGAGAAAATGTTCTCAGTCAAACTAACCTGGTGAAATGAGTGTTTTGTTTTTAAATAGCAGGGTAGCACTGCCAGCTCAAAGGCACTTCATCGCTACAGAATAAGCAAAGAATAAAAAAACAAAATACACACCTGCATCCCATATGGAACCCTATTCCTTTTATAGTGCACTACTTTTGACAAGGGTTGGCACCCTATTCCCTATTTAGTACCTTACTTTTGACCAGGGGCCCCCATAGAGAATAGGGTCCTATTTGGGACGCCCCCAGTGCCATGTCAGGGTCAATGTTGCCATTGGCATCTTTATAAATAACCTCCCTTTATACCGTGAGGTGGAGCTGAACTGAATACATAGTGTGAATTAAAGAGGTGTTGGAATGACTACCGGGTGGCCTAAAGTTAGTGTTATCTGTGAACTTTACGTGAACTGTACTGTATGTTTGTTAATGTATCAAAGATCTATTCATTAACTTAGCCTCCCTAGTTCAAACCCTGGGCACAAGGCCCCATGCATCCCTTTTGTAACACTTAATTGCAGACAACACGGCGCTCATGCAAAAACAAGAGAAAACGGGTTGCCGGACCTCGACAAGGGCTTGAACTAATAGGAATTATAGAATTGGTAAACGTGGGGAAAAGCAGGGTCTATTTTCATATGTAAAAGTACCAGGCTTGCAGTACAAGGCCCAGGCTGGTGAAATAGCTTTCCTGAATGGAGTGGCCATCACACTTAAAGGACAGAAAAGAAAATAGCATTTGGAGGGAAAACACTTGATGTTGCCCCAGTGTTTTAGTTCGACATTCTCTTTGCCTGGCAACCCAGACTCTTTGCTCAGGGTCAAACGCTAAGCCACGCCCACGTACGTTCATTTCTTCTCCTCAATGAGTCTGGACCTGAGTACCTCACAGACTCTTTTCCGAATGTGAACACATTCGGGGCCGTCTGATTGGTCCAGAGACCGATGCGTTGGACCAGAATCAGAACACACGGTTGGTAAAGCGGCAGTTTGAAAATGTGTAATTAGCTTTGATACTCTGATTGGTTAGAGATGATCCAATCGCTGATTACTTTGTTTTATACAACGCCCCTCGTGCCCCTTGTCACCATCAACGACTTCAATGATGGCTGTCTCAGACTAAAGTATGTAGAAAACAATTTAGTGTGAGCGGTCATGCTACACTGTCTCAGCATCACTTAGCTAATTAGGGAGCACTGAGCTGTGACCCTCGCGAGTTGGGGTAAGAGAAGGAGGGAAGGAGAGAGAAAGGGGGAGAAAAAGAAGGAAGAGAATGGGTGGAGAGAAAGGGGGAGAGTGGAGGGGTAAATTCTGTTCAATAAACACTGCAACTGCCTCTCCTCCTCTCCTTCTCTCCTCTCCTCCTCTCCTCCTCT